>NC_051160.1:127253438-127368570 GCF_013339745.2 Dermacentor silvarum
AAAAAATTTCCGTAATTTTACAGCAAAAACCTACGTAAAATTTACGTAGACCATTCTGTTTTATGAAAAGACGGACGTGAGCTCCGTTTTTGAAATACGGAGAGCCGTCCGTAATTTCATGAGGAGGGCAACTGAACATGTTACAAGTGAAAAATGAACACGCAAAGAATATAACGAAAAGACACTGTCTACTCTCACTGCCAGTTACATATATCACCATAGATAACATGTTGAAATTATTCGCGTGCGAGCATAGTAAACACACAAAAAGAAGCAGGTAGGGTTTGAGCGGTGGCGCTGCTTACCACCCCTTCATCGCGCCTACACGCTGGGTTGGATTCCTCCAGCACAAACAACTGTACGAGTACTCGCTAATGGCGGACGGCGGAGGTGGTGTTCCTGTTGCATTTGTGATTTCACACTAAATAGGAAGGAATCGGCGCTGGATTGTTCCGCAAGTAAGTGATTTAAGTGTCCTTTTTCCATTGTTGGTGCACGTCGCGCGTGCGAAATGCTCCGCGATGGCCGGTGATGGGCTCAATTGTGTTGTGTGAGCACGCTCTTTAACGAGATTCCTTGGCCATGAGGATTGACAAAGCGGCATTGCGAGTCTGTGATAAAGGGGTGTTTCATTTGTTGTGTTGAATGCATACTCACTACAACTGAGACGTGTAGGCAATATTAGCGGCGTTGACGGCTCTAGTAGCTCCTTTGTCGTCTAATGTGGCCGCTGGTTTACGGACGTTAGCATTCCAGTTAGTACTGTGTTGTGCTGTGTGCTCGGCGTTCCAAAATTAAGTGAAGGCGTTGTACCCGTTAGTATCTCTCTCGACGCGGTGCAACGTTATGTTACCAATATTCGGTGACGCATTGCATCACAGTGAAATTTTTAGCCATTATTATAAGCTTCGGACGCAGTGCCTTGGCTGGGCGTGCATAATCGCAGTGTTCACGCCTGGGATTGGAAGATTGCTCATGTATGAAGACTTCATTGAGCATGTTCGATGTGCATGCCCCTTCATTACAATCAAATGACGGTGGAGCGTGCTTACTGCCATAACGTTGTGCCACCTGCAGTGGTAGGGAACACGGGTGTCACACGGTGCTCTATCGTTTGTAGTAGAGCCCGAGCAATCGTGCACGATCGCAGTTGAAAGTTGTCCGCGTGATACCCGTTAAGAGTCATTGCAAAGGAAACGGATTATTTTCTACCTGGCAATCTGTATTCGTTTTTTTTTTGACAGCTACCAGGCTGACGATTAACGTTCTGACGCAGTACGTCAGCATATCATGTATTCTGGGAGGGAGGATTGCCGCTTAAGTTCTGCCAATATGCGGCCGTAATTGTAAAACAAATGCATGCGAAAAGTAATTTTGAACTTAGCCTTGACATAGAATAGTGGTGGCCAAACGTGCATTACGGACATTCTAAAGTTATATATATTCTTAACAAGTGTAAAAACAAACCAAACTATATGTCAACACTGATGTTGAAGGGAGGTTCACACTTACTGTCTCGAGTTGCATAGACTAATTTTCAGCTTACACGCATCACTGCAATAATTCTAAAATGCGTGCATGTGTTGTAAGTTATGCAGGGCAGAATTTTTGTCAGCTCATTTTTCTAATAGAAAGTGCTTCATAAAGTTTTTTTGCAAAAAGTTAAACGAGGCCATTAGCACTTTATAAAATACTGTGAGCTATCTCACAGCAATAACAGTAACTCAGTGACGAGCTTATATGCAATAGTGTAATTGTATATAAAAATGTTTGTGCTTTGCTTTGGATGACCGGTCAGAAAGTAACTGATATCAGTATTTCATTTGCAGCTGTTGCACCAGTGAAGGATGTCTGTGTGCCGCCTTGCATTCAGTTTATCAGTCATGGGGGCCTGCTTGCAACAACAGTGGCAAAGCAGTCTTGCATTGTGCTATTTGTTCTGGTAAGCTGTGCCATTCTATCGTATATCAGTCATGCGTATGCAGTCCTAATGGACATTGACTGCAAATGTTGGTTGAATGACAATGCCTATATAAGTATAATAACTGTTGCAGATGCATCCAAAAGATAAATGATGTTTTGTTCTTCCTGGGGCAACCAATTGGTTCAGCATGAGGACGTCGACTTGAAAGTGGGATTGTTTCATACTTGTCTCGGTTCTACATGAGTTGTGTTCAAAAAATAAACACTAATAGCACCAGATTTCGGGAAATGAGGCAACAGATAAAACATGCACCAATAAAAATTCTTCGTTTAGTTTGCCTCTATGAGTATGCAAGAACACCTGCATACTGACCTCTAACACTGTTATGCATGGGCTCCATGGTAACGAAGTGTAGCCACAGTTAAGCTCACTGTTAGCCACTGCTCAGCTTACTATAAAAGGTGAAGATGCCTCGACGGATTTGCGTGTAACATTGGAAGGTATCATAACAAGGTAAACAATAGCTTCAGCACACAGCTGTGTCACGTGGTCATATGACCAAAATATATGAATATTTTGAAGGGAATGAACAGCACTACTGCCAGAATGAAGTGAAGGTGAAGTGCACAGCAACACATTCCCTTTATCCTGTCTATGGCACCATTCAGTTCCTTCCTATACATGCACCAACCAGCCCAGTTCAGAACGCTCTAGCAGTTCATCTGAAATACCTTAATTTGTCTAGAAGATTAAGTGTATACAAACTAGCATATGTGGGGGCTATTCTGCGAGTTTTGTATGTTTTGAACATGTGCCATGAGGATTCTTCATTGCTCAAAACTTGATATACAACTGCACAAAGCAGCATCAATAGCTCGTTGCTTTCCCATCTTGTGTCGAGGGTCTGTGCGTGTTTCCTAAGATAGTCCTTGTGTCGTCGTCCTGTTTGTCCTACATAATTGCTGCTGCAGGGCAGTAGGATGTTGTAAACAGCACCAACTGCACTTCCTATGATCTCCAGCACATACTTCTTGATGCAAACTTCTCGTCTTGACCTGGTCCGGTTGACATTTTCGTACCTGACCAGTTTGTTGGCCTTGAAAATAAAAAGGTAGTTCCAACTCTCCCTAGCAATTTGCTTGAATTGCCAGCTTCCTTTGTGTACCTATTGTATAGCAGTGATAGGCCTTGGCTTCGTTGAAGTACTCCGACTGAAGACTTCACCTATGTTCAGCTCCGTTAAATGCTTCTTGGCAACGCATGGCGAAAGGCAGTGCAAACACATTGTTAAAAGCAACCATACTTGGGTCTTGAAGCTCCCCTCCACTTTGTGGTAGTGCCCTTGTGTTCCTGTAGCAACAACACGCTTCAGTGTTCAAGTGCGCTAATAGGAAAGGCCAAGACACTTTTGAGTGTGGGGCATAGATCCAGCACGATGCTCACCACAGAAAACCTTCAAGCCAGATATTGGAGCTTGCCTTCCAGCAGTTTTACTTCCATGAGCACACCTGGCACTGTGAAGGAGACATTAAAAAATGGCTGAACTCCTTGAGTAGCCTTGCTTGGCAACTTCTCACAGACAAAAACACTGTCAGGTAACCGTAAAACACTAGCTATTGTGGGCACCAGTGTAGTAAAGTTATTTTGCTTCATTGGCAACTTTCTCCTCTATATTAGGTGAAGTAAGGCTACTAAATGGGTAGAGTGATTTTCTTCCTGTCTTCTCTGCAGTGCTAGATGAGTTCACGTACGGGGAAAAACTACCACTAGACAGTGATCTTCCATTTCTGGACTGCAGGGTTTTCTTTTGTTAGTGTTATGTATGCTGGAGCTATGCCCAATGTTTGGAGGAGGGTATTCTGCCTTCCGCATCGGCACACTCTTTCGCTGTTAAGCTCATCACAGAACACCAAAAGGCGTCCTCAAGAAATCGAGGCATCACCAAGTGGAGGAGAGCTTCTGAACCCATGTCTAACATTTACTTAAAGTGTGGTGGCCACTGTTATATCATATTCACAAGGTCAGTCATAGTGTCAAAGAGACTGTTGGGAAAGCTGGAACTTTCCTTTTATTTTTCACGTCGAGCAATCGGGTACATTGTGCGAAAGGGGTGACTCGGACCGAGCCTTGACGCAAAGTGTAGCAAAAGGCAGAACAGCAGTTCATCAACTGTGCGGTTGTTGTTTACATTATCCCGCCATCCAGCAGCTGCAACTACGCAGGACAACAAGCCTAGTATATATATGTTTGTCTGTAAACAAAATTCTTTGCCTGCATTCATGTTGTCTAGCCTTCTCCCGTCTTTCGTGCTGTCCCCAAGTAATCGCATAGGTACACTCTTACATAAGTTGCAATTATAAGATTCATGCTTGGGAATATAATCGGAAACTGTGCCATATGGATGACATAATTCATTACACGTGGTGTTAAAGTGGCTGTGCAGTCTGGGTAGGGGCTTCAAATCTGCTTGTTATAGCAATTCATAAGTTGCTTCCAAAACTTGAGATACAAAGATTCAAGCTATGTCTGTGAAACAGTGCATCATGTTACAAGGAACTGTTAGAACACTCATGGGAAATAGCTCGGTATTGCGAGAGGTTGTAGAAACTTGCTTCAACTTGCTTTCTACAGCATTTTATCAAGATGCTTTTTTAACTCCCGCATCTGTCGTGTTGTCTCATCACAAAACTGTAAACAAATATGAGTATTATGCCTTGAGTTTCAGTAAAGATTACATGAATATGATTAATCCTTTCCGACGCTATGCACACAATTCAATACACCAAGATAGTGCATTAATAGCAATGGCATTGATTAAAGTAAGGATATTTAAAATGTGTCCCGTACATCTTCAAACTCTTCTAATTGAAATAGTGCTGCATGTTTGAATTACACAGGCAAATTGTTTTAGTAAAGGAAGTATGAAGGTAGATGGTTGGGTACTTTGCTTGGTGTATGTAATTGTGTTTATGTCACTTCTTTCATCGTTTTTCACAGTGTTGCACCAGTCATAATTTTCGAATGGCTGGATAGGTGCTATTCAAGCCTGGTAGACATGAAATAGTTGATGTTTGCAAATCTGATGTACTTGCACTGAGTTTTTGCATGGAGTGCACATTCCATAAACTTGACAAACTCACTAAAGAACTGAAAACTCCTAATCTATTGTACTTCTGTAAGCATTTTATGAATATGAAGATGTAAGAAATGCGGTGAAGCTAAGTTTTCAATCAACACAACTAATTGGCATGTGAAAGGGTTAAGGAAAGAGGCTCCTTGAAACAATTTCTCGAAACATCGCAACATACCACCTGAAGGTCTCCAACCGTTCTTACTACTTTTTTGCAAATCACAATATTGACTGAATGCAGTATTTTTCTGACCAGTCTTCATGTAATGTAAAGAAAGTTAACACACCTAGTCTTACATGAAGATAAATTCGAAATCATTTATTTATAGCACTCACTTAGCAGCAGTTCGGAACTTTTCTTTATCAGTATAGTAATTGTGATTCACCTTTGTATTGCTGAGTACAGGTAGAGATATGGTTAGTTGTTTACTAGAAAGGATCCCGAATTTTCCACCTTCTGATTGTAGCTTAGACCGTCACTTGTACTTCACAAGGAGTGGACTGTGGTAGCTAGGAAATATAGTTTTCCTGAGAATTTCCATGCATGCAATTTTGATTCTGTCTGCTAGCATATTTGTATTACAGCATGAATTTCATAGATTAGAGGCTCCATGAAGGTACATTCTGTCGTTGAATGTCTATGAGATGGTTAAGCAGGTTGACTGTATCTAGTTACCACTCCTCATGTCCTGTGGCAGTTACGTTTGTGTGGTTTGGTATTGTCAGTGTAAGCTTAACATTTATTTCCTTCTCCCAGGAAGGACACAAGCATTGAGGAGCCATTTGACCTGCCACTACACTGATACGGTATTTGGTAGGTTCTATTGCAGGTTTTCTTTCGTGTAGTAGTACCTGCTATAATTCTGTATAACGTGTTCAGACCTTTAGTCAGCAGGCTGTTTGACAACAGGTGTTTACAAATGAGTAACTGACAAGATTTTCAAGGTCATTAGTGATGCAATCGTTGCACATTGCTGCATTTTTCTGCAAATTAATTGATAAGCCATCCAGCAAGTGCTGCTCTCCTGCCTTAATGCACAAACCTTCAAATACTGTTAACCCTATATCACATGTGTACAGCAAATGGAGATGACTGTTCACACCGACAAGTTCATAATGTTCACTTACATGCAAAAGGGAGTCAAACGTCAGGTACACATTTGAAGTTTTCCAAAACAAGTTCATCATCATAGTGCATAAATGAACAAGTAACAGCGCAATAAAAATACACAGGCACAAGAAAGGGAGACAAAGACAAGCGCTTGGTGACTCAGAAGTGTGTGTCATATATGTTGCAACCAATTATTATTTTCAAAATTTTCTTCTACTGATCCAGGATTCCTGTGACTACTTGCCTTAGGTAACATACTCTGTTGCCTTCTTGCCCTAGAAAACATAACTAGTGCCTTCTTGCAGCCCTTTAAACTGGCAACATCTTCACCACCGACAGTAGAGCATGTTCAGATAAATTCAACTAGACATGCCTGCTGACCACTTAATTTTGGTGAACAAATTTTATTTTGTGCCCGAGCCTGACGACAATGAAATCAATGATATCTTCTATTTTGTTGTAGCGACAAGGACAACAGAAAGGCAAATTTGACGCACAGCCAGCGTTAACGTTCAACAACAGATTCGTTTCCAGTTCTCATCACTATATATACCCTGAAAACGTCATACAACACGTGTAAAAGCTCGGTAAACATGAACTAAAAAAAACGGGAACCACACGCATGCAGTTTTTTAGCCACATAGATTGACAGACATGTAGACGTTTAACGCGAACAAAGATCGCATCATCTTCCACCTGCTTCTACTCATGATAACTGTTTTTTTTAATCTAGGCTTGTGCTTGCATCTTTGGCAATGAAGGGCAAGAAAACCATCAGCAGCCAGGTATTTACTTTGTTATTGTGTTCTCGTAGCCTGTCATTTATACATCTACCAGTTTGACCAATGTAGGACCGTCCACACTCAAAGGAATGTCGTATAAAACACACGTGATGCAATCAATGAATTTGTTTTTATGTTCATTTTCGCATGCAGTATCCGCAATTCTTTCTGGCTTTGTCTTTCTACACAGGCTCCCCAATTTATTAGGAGCTGAAAAAACTATGTTGATATCAGACCTTCCAGCAATCTTTATTCTGTGGGAGAAACTATGTATGTAGGGGATGACAGCAACCTTTCTTTTCTTTATGTCGGTGTTTGTAACTTTCACTTGCTCGGAACCTTTTTTCACTTGGCTCGGGTAACCAGCGCCGCTTAAACGTGAGACTTGCCATCTGAAGCTATTGTGCATTAGGTGCCGGCATGGCTTCTTGAGCGCTTCACAGAAACACACCTTCATGATTCCCCCTCTTCAAGTTTTGTATGCACGGAATGAAATGGTAAAAGTGGCTTACTTGCCCTAGGCTCTTAACCCGAGCAGGTTTTGTTATCGGTGAGCACAAAATTAATGTGAAGGAATCCAAACTTCCCGTCACATGGCTATCCTGCACCTAGTGCACGATTGCTTCGAACGGCAAGTCTCACGTTTAAGCGGCTTTGTTTACCCGAGCCACGTGCTCATGTCAGTCGCAGCAGGACTGCTTAAAAAGGCACAGCAAAAAGGTTCTGAGCAGGTATATGGTACAAGTACCGATATAAAGAAAAAGATTGCTGCCATGCCCTACATACATAGTTTCTCCCACAGATTAAAGATTGCTGGAAGGAGTGACATCAATGTTGTTTTTTCGATGCCTACTAAATTAATGAGCCTGTGTGGGAAGTCAAGGCCAGAAAGAATTTTGGATACTGCATGCGAGAAGGAACATAAAAGCAAATTCATTGATTATATCGCGTGTGTTGTATACCGCATTACTCTTGGGTGTGGAGGGTCCTACATTGGCCAAACTGTTAGATGTATAAATGACAGGCTATGAGAACACAATAACAAATTAAATACCCTGGCTGCTGACGGTTTTCTTGCCCTTCATTGCCAAAGATAAGTGCAAACCTAGATTCAAAAAAGCAGTCATCATGAATAGAAGCAGGTGCAAGATAATGCGCTGAACTAGACACTAGAAGCATATCAACATTTGGTGACGCATGCATCAGTAAGCCTTCAATTTCATTATCCTCGAAAGAGCTTGATTATCTTTGTTCGCGTTAAACGTGTACATGTGTCAATCTGTGTGGCTAAAAAAACTGCATGCGTGTGGTTCCTGGTTTTCTTTAGTTCATGTTTACCGTGCCTTCACACGTGTTGTATGACGTTTTGAGGGTATATATAGTGACGAGAACAGAAAATAAATCTGATGTTGGAAGTTAACACTCTGTGCATGTCAAATGTGCCTTTCTGTTGTACCTGTTGTTCAGCCTTGCGCTGCAATAAAATAAAAGATGCCATACAAACAAGCCCCTATAGCTACCCTCATTGTTAGTTTCGCAAGAAAAAGAATTGTGTTTGAAAATAAAATATAGAAGCACCTGTTCAGTTGGAAGCATTTTTTCTGGATTCTGCGAAATCCGTATTTTGATTATTCCCAAAGAAAAAAGTGTTGTGGCTATGGCTCTAAGAATATTTTGGCACAGACTGCAGGCAAATAGCATGAATTCCAACTAATTACCACGGAGTATCCCTGCTACTATATAAAGTAAAACTTTGAAAACACATCATTGCACATGCTTTAGGTTCAGTGTGTTTTTCTCTGCATCTATTAACAGCACGGAATTTGGCCATCCTGTTGCCATTGAAGTCGCAGACATTTGAGTAAATAGCTCTGCCCTCGTTGACTCTCAAAATCCACGAGAAGCGCTCATATTTGGACAGTTTGAGCTTTACTTTAAAATTTCTTTAGGAGAGGCGGAATTCCCAAATTAAGCACGTCACCCAAGTAATGCTGTCTGGAACGACATGTTGCATTATTTGTTTGGTTCTGGGGTTGCCAGTCAAGGAACGGACAGAATAAACGGTACTGCCTGTAGCTGCCACATATGGGGTCCATGTGTACTTGTTGTAGGTTCATTTACGTCGCGAAAGTGCTACAGGTTACTTCGAAAAGCACAGACTGACAAAATGGCAAATTTTTTGGGGAACACAGCGACTTATGTGGATTGACCTTGGGTGGTGTGTCTATAATTATAACTTTTTAAGGGGGTGGATATAGTATGTTGACGCACTGACGACCATAACTTTCAATTATCATTGCTTAAGTAAAAGTATATTGCACATTGATACTTTCATGACAAAAACCAACCAAATCTGAAAGAGGCTGAAAGGCACACATGTTGTATTGCAAGGCATGCTTTCTTCATATTGTTGCTAATTTATAAGCTGGTCATCTGGACAGTACCTCTGGCTTGGTTGTTTTGCATCGGAATTGTACAACATGAGTGGTTTGAGCTCGTTTTAAGAGTGCTTCATTGTTTTGGGAAAACAGTGGAATCTGCAAGGTTTTCTATTAGAGCAGTGAAAGTTGAAAGCCATGGTCCGCAGTATGGTGGGGGTCGTGGTAGCTCTACCTACATGCAGAAAATGTAATCTCTGACTGTCAATGTGCACGTGAGAGTTTTGCCAGTTCCAAGTGAGCCATCAAATAACTTGGGTAGATTTCATCTGAAGTTTTTCATATTATAAGGCTAGGAACATATACCAACAAGGCAGAGTATGACATTTTTTAGAGCACTGGTAGTTACATTTGTGACTTGGAAATCATTTATTGTTGATGTATCTGACTAAAAACGGTGATGATGGTGGTACAGTAAACCTTCTTACAAGAGGCACCCAAGGGACTCGGGAAACATGTCTCTTGTAACCAAGGTCTCTTGTAACCAAAATTCTAAATACACTGAGGAGTCGGACTAGACCACTTTATTATACATGAGCACCAAAGTGTGTTTAAACTCATCTTTGATGCGAACAGAGCTGTCTCATGGAAACATGGCTATGGCTCCGGAGTTTGATTACTGGCATACAAAGCGACCAGCACCGTATACGCTGTGACAGAAATCCAACTCAATGGTACTCTGTCACAGAGTCGGTGTGGGAGCGCGACGATTATAGAAGCATAATGGCAGAAAATTCAGTGAAATTGGTAGTCTCAACCATGTGAGGAATGACAGCCGGCTGCGGAACGAAACAAAATAGAGCCAAGGGAGTGAAAATTGCAGCGCATACCGGTTAGTACGACGTTAGCCGCATTAGGTGAGCGTGTCTGGGTTGTGTCTCTTATAAATAGTTAAGAATTTGCTCTAGGGACATAAAAAAAAGTTGTCCTTAGTACCCGAGTGTCTCTTGTATGCAATGTTGTTAACATGGCGAACATAGGAAAACCAACCAAACCATTTTGAAATGTCTCTCATAACCGAGTGGCTCTTGTAACGAGATTTTACTACTAATAGAGAGTCATATTAATTGATTGTTTTTTTCCTTTTCAGGCAAAGGCAGGAGGCATCTGCAAGCAACCAGTCATTCCGATTCTCAACCAATCCTTCTAGTCAGCCCATTTCTAGTGTCTTGCAAGTTTTTTTTCAGTAAAGCACAATAAACACGCAGTTTCGTTCAGATTCAGGTGGCTTGTTGCTTTTTGGGCACGAATTTGTATGTATGCTTTGTACACATCATGTACAGAACTCAAATGCAACATGGCAACACTGACACGATGATGAAGCGGTGTAGAGACAGTTACACAAGGAGGAAACGTGCACACACAGCATTTTCAGTGTGGTGTATGTCCACTTATGTGCATTGATTTCTGCCCCATTTCAAGCTATATCAGATGTGAGTTAGCCATGTTGTAATGTACAACTTGGTATAACTTATTTCAATGAAACAAACAATTTTCTCATTTGCTGGAGATATACACCCGCATCATCATTTACAAAACAAATTTTGCACCTACTGATACGAAGCAAGTTGATATAAAGCTGAACAAGTTCGTATGGATTCATGGTACAGGCACGCAAGCATAGAAGACATGGACACAAGAAGAACGAAAAAAAAAGGTGTTTCTGTCTTCCTTTCTGTTCTTTTTGTGTGTTTTATGTGCATACCTTTACCCACTACGGTCTGTCCGTTTTTAATTAGGAAAGTACGGTGCTCAATTTACAGAATTTCCGTTCTACGGAGCTCACCGTTTTGTATTTGAAAAATACAGAATTCCGTGATCACAACTACGGAAATAACCATTTTCCATTCGACGGAAATCACCGTTTTCCATTCGACGGAAATCACCGTTTTCCATTTGACGGAACTCTCCGTTTTCCATTCAACGGAAAAAATTTTTACAGACTATCCGTTTGACGGAAACGCTGTTTTTCATTTACGGAAAAGTGTCCGGCAACGTTTTACCTTCAACTTTCACCGTAAACTGAAGAAATTTTTTTTACAGTGTAGGGACTTTAGGTCTGAACAGCTGCGCGCGCTCGCCGCCTCGCTTCTTTGAAAATCCGCTTGGCCACTTGGCCGCTCCGCTTTCGGTGTGAACGTAGCTTTAGAGAGCCAGAGTTGCGTCGCTATTTATGCATGCCGCTCGCGCCGCATCCATTGATTATAGCGCCGCTATTCACCGAGCGCCATCACGTAGTTAAAATTTGGAGGACGTTTAAGCTTCGCCTTTAAGAGTAGAACGCGATAACATTATAAGATCCCTGACTGTTTGTCACGCTTCCCGGCAATTGTACCTTTCTTTTTTCTCCACCTTCACCTCCGCGCAACGCTTCCGAGGAGGCAAGCGCCATTTGGATGGTGCTTCTGCAAGGAACAAACCGGCATGCGCCGTTGTGTGAATGACAGAAATGCTGGCAAAGGTGTTTCTGTTTCAGTTTCCGCGTAGCAGAATTATGTTTTCTCGTGTATTAAAATTTCAGTCTGACGCTATCATGTCTCTAGGTTGTGCTTAAGTCGTACTTTATGATTTTTCTAATGCATGTTAGTTTGAGAAATTAAATTATTTCACTAACGCCTCTGCGCCACCCGGAGGGCCTGCGTGGTCGGGGGTGGTTCGGGATGATTTTCCCGGACGCTGACACCAACGCCAACGACGAATTTTCTAGGGCACGGGGCCGTTAACACTATCGCGTTAAAACGAGCTCCACTGGATTGCGGAGGAGCCAACACTTTTCAGTTGACGCTAACGTTCCGCAAGAACCGGCTGACCAAGCGCCATTGACATTGGCACTGTTATAAATACTGTTGCTTGTTCCTCGAAGCGAGCAAATACACGCAAAGTGCCTCGAGCGGTGAGTCGTGCGGCAATTTTTCACGTATTCGCGCGCTATTCTCACGCTCGAAAAACTCTTTTATATATCACGTATTGAGCAAGAGAAAGTTGTATTGGGACTTTTTCACGTTGCTGTACAATTTTGTCATTCACACTTTTCATCTAATTATAATATTTTAGACGTTCGTTATTTATTCAAGACTAATTACGTAATCCGGAGGAAAGCAAGAAATTGATCCAAGTATCTCCAGCCGGCGGCATACATTACCTTGGTTCTGTCCAGCTACGTGGCATTTGCATATTTTTATATCTTGGTGCATGATAGTTGGGACACCTTGTATAGCGCAAGGCGGTCAACAAGAAAATATAATTCTTAGTTGTAAAACACTCTTCGCTCTCGAGCTATATATATTTGATATAGCTCAGAGGTAGTGACATGATCAGTCAGTCAAATACCTTATTGAAAGGCCCTTCGAGCTTGTAGGACGGGCAAATGGTCCCGCCTCAGGTGACGGTCAGGAGTTCTTAAATCCTAGCGGCTTCCTCGGCCCGCTGGACAGCCCAAAGTTGATCTTCAAGGGTAGAGCTGAGCAACACTGCCCCCCCCCCAGCTCGCGCAGAGGCGATCGCGAGATGCTGCATCCTCATTACTGTTTGTTATGCCTCTACATTCTCATAGCATATGTTCCAGATTGGCTCTAGAACCCCAATTTTTGCATTTATTTGTCTTGCATATGTCTGGGTAAATGAGGTGTGAGATCAGCGGGTTCAGATAAGCCCTGGTCTGTGACTGCCGCCATTCGACAGACTGCTTTTTGCTGAGCTTTTGGTGAGGTTGTGGGAAAACCTACCTTTGCAATTTGTAGTGTTGTGTGATGTCATTAAATCTGGTCATACAATCCTCCCATTCCAACGCCTCTCCATGTCTGAAATTATTTCTGATATAGACTGCTAAGATGTGACTGTTGAACATGCAGAGAATCAAAAAGTTTTTTTTTTGGAAACCGAGCTGATGCGACAAGTAAGCTTTCCGTTATACCGGCTAAGAATAGAATAATACTTCGGCTTTAGCCAACGATATGCTTGCCGGGAGCATTGGAACAGTTGAGAGTAGGAAGTGTCAAAAGATGCTTCATTCCTACCCCAGAAGCCATCGGCATGCATGCGCACAAGATTGAAAACAAATATCAGTAAGAAAATGAACGTCGGCTACGAACGTCATGGGAGACCTTCAAGATAATTTTGTTGTAAGTGACGCCATGAAGCTGCCGTTTCAGGCTGTCGGGAGTGCTCATGGGCAAGAACTATTTTCGTAGCTACTAGGAATAACAGGCGAACACTGACCAAGTGAAATGTCAATACTTTCTTCTGCGAGAGAGCAAAATGTTACATATACAGCATAGAATGCGACATTTCGATATATGCGCAGAGGGAAAGAAATGTCACCACCTGGCAGCACTGAGATAATTCCAAGAAGGAACTCTTGCGTACTGCATTGTTATTGAGTCACGTTCTTTACTAAAGTGTGTTAACAAATTTAGGTAGGTAGGCAAGAACTTTATTTTTTGTCCGGGAAGTTAATAGGTTTGCTTCACCCTGCCAAGGCGTCTGCCACGAGCCCTTGGTCTCTGGCAGCTTCGTCGGCCCACTGGACTGTCCACAGTTGATCTTCGGGGGCTGAGCTGAGCAGCACAGCACACCAACGCGCGCGGAGGCTTTCGCTAGAGGCTGTCTCCCCTTTGCTACTCATCAGCCCTTGGCATTCCCACAGCATATGCTCAAGAGTTACCCTTGAGCCGCATAGCTTACGTTCGTTTACCTACATATCTGGATAAAGTATATGCCAGATTACTCTATTAAAGCATATCCTTGTTTGTAACTGCCGCCACTGCACAGACGGCGATTTGTTTAGTTTCTGATGAGGTGGCGAATAAATATACCTCTGCATTTTATAATGTGTTGTTATATCTTTGTACTTGGTCCATTTGTCGACCCACTCCGAATCTCCGTCCTCAGCTTCTTCGCTGACCCCCGAGTTGACGGCACCAATGTTTATCGAAACTCGGCTGGTTAGCCCTCTAGCAGCGTTGTGTGCCGCCTCGTTGTTTCCGCCGTCCCGCGGTGAGGTCGGAGTATGGCCATACTAATTGGACGTGTTTGTATTTAGTTTTTCTTTTGTGGCTACTTTCATAGTATGTCGATTATTGCCATCGAACCTAATATAACCGAATCTCCCCAGAGGCACTACACATATTATTGACAAATTTATGTGCTCAAATGTATGAGTGCCAAAGGAGTTAATCTAAGACTATAGGGTATAATGTAAACAGACGCACACGGGGACGAACGTGAACGCACAAATACATAATCGCAAACTGAAAAAAGATACGCGAGTGCGATTCTTTCAAAAGTATATTTTCCTCATAAACTGGAGCCACGCTGCCCATAGGCGTACTTACCGGGGGCAGGGGGGGGGGGGCCTTTGGCCCTCCCTCTTACTTTTAGCTGAAGCTAAATTTTCTTTCGTAATAGAGTTACCACGTAAGTACTTTTCTTACTTCCTAGCCCCTGCTTGGGCAGCAAAGATTGTTTTTTAACAGCGAAGCTGTTTAAGCTATCCGTTAAACCGTGCTCGTCGATCGAAAAAACATCGCTGGTCTGCGAGGTGGTTGCCTAGAGACCACCTCGAGCAACCACCTCGCAGACCAGCGTGTGCTTCGCCTCATCTCCATGCCGTGCACATGTTGTCTCGACATAGGACCTTAAGGTGAGAGAAGGAGAGCATACGCGCGGCGCGCGCTATGCTCGGGAGAGAGAAAGAGAAAATGCGAGCGAGAGAGAGAGAAAGAAATGGCACTCCTGTTTTGCCCAGGCGGCGCTGCGAAATTGGTGCTAAAGGGCGCCCTCTCTCCTAAACTGGGTAGTACCAAGCTCGGTCATCTGCTTCGGAAAGCACATTTACAATATGGACCCGCCACTTTCGGTTGTGTTGTACCACGGCCTGCAGCGAATATCGGGCACCAATGATTTTTTCAGGGGTGGCACGCTGCATAAAGGCAAGAAATTATGCAACGCCGAATATGTGTACGCCGTTCAAGAAAGAAGCGGCGCCGTTTTAGCGCGGTGTCAATCGCAAGTGAAGCGAGTCGCGTACGAAGTTGAACTTCAGGTAAGGTTAGCACGCTGCTAGATTAAGGCGCACAAGCGCGAGGAAATGCTTGCTATAAATGAATTCACAGCAGCGATAAGCAGACATCATGTGTACGGAAATATTTGAGCGCACGACGGTACGCGCCGCGACGGCAGTGGTCTTTCAGCATGCCGCGAAACGGCGGGACTCCTGCAATCTTTGTTGAGTGCATGCCGCTAGACAAGTAATGCCTGCGTTGTAGTAGCGGCCATTTGTCCTTTTAGCAACTGATAAATAACTGATAGAATGCATATGAGCTCGCAGTAACGTAATACGTGCGAATCGCGCTACAGGGCGAGCTCGTGCGCTGCTCGCTTGATGTAGCTTTTAATGGCAGCTAGCGCTCAAACATCGATGTGCTGTAATCAATGCTGCCTTGGCTGCGCTGCCTCAACGTGTTGGCTTGAGGTCAAGGATGAGCACATTTAACTCTCAAACCTGTGCTGCTCGTAGTAGGATAGTGAAGTTATCCAACAGCGCGCCCGACGCTCCGCTTCGTGAGGCCTTGAAGGAAAGCGGTAGAATCTAATGTTGGGATTCAGGCCTTCTTGCTCGTGACAGTTGACGACGCAGCAGTAACGATGGTGATGCTTTTTCGAGGCTGAGCTAGTTCTCACCGGATCGGCGTCATCGATTCCTTTCTGCATCCAGCATTACGGCACATGGAGAGTTTGTTTTTGTTAAACTAGGCTGCTGCCAGCTCGCAACGTGGTTGGCGTGGTCTGTGAGAAGTGACGAGCCTTCTCGCACTCGCAACAGGGCAGAAAAAAGTGCGAATCGACGCAAAACTCCGGCTAGAAACGTGCTTCGCCGCAGCCCGGGCTCAGTACTACCCAACTTGGCAATACCGAGATAACGTTTCTCGCCGCCACCAGGGGCCTGCACTATACCTCAAACTCCAGCGCAAGACGCCCATTGTAGCAGCACCAATGAGGAAACGCGCGGAGCTGCTGGCGACGCCTTCCACATTTACCCGTTTTCCCGCGTTCGCGCCGAACGCGCGCGGTGTCCGTGACTGCAGCAGACGCCTCTGGCGGCGGCTCGGCAGCTTTCGACTCGCCAAGCCCTGGTAAGTGTAGAGGCGCAGCTTGGCCGTAACGTCACCGGGGAGATCAAGCTCGGAGCCGCCGCGACGGCGGCCGAACTATCTTTGACTCCGTGGCGAGTACATGTACCCTTGACATGGGACGACCAAAGAAGATACGGATAGCCGAAGAAGAAGCCGCTGCTCTTGAAGCGCGTCGCGCGGCCAAGTGGGAAACGGCGAGTAGGCGGCGAGCCGATTCAGAATACCGCGCCTAGCAGCACTTAGCATTTGTTAGCAAAACATAGCCAAGCCTAGTAAAATCTGGAAGAAGCTAGGTCGATCACCAGCTCCGCTGTTTACTCCAGCCTTGCACCACTAGTGGAAGCTGCCCACATTTGTTTTTCTGCCTCCTCGAAACGCGCTATAGTGGACGATTCGCGAGATTCGCAAACACACGTTGCGTAGGCCTGGCGCTGGGCAGTTCGCGCCCTAACAAATAGTCAAATTGCGTTACTTGCATCATGCCCAGTTTTTGCGACTGATAGATCGGTATCTGAAAACACAATGAGCGCTATATTTAACTTGCGGACAAAGCGGAAGTCCGCCTAAATATTATAATCAGCGGGCGCCCAAGACTGGTGTGCCTTACGGCATGAAATCGGTGCATTATAAAATGCTGGAACTACTGAATTTCCGTCCAGAGGTAGCCTACATGACATTGCACTCTCAGCATCTTATCACCATAAAAAAATTTGTCAAACCTCTTACAGGTATAATTGTCGAATTACATTGTGCATCACGACTTATCGTAGATATTTTCGTGAAAATGACCTTGGTCACACGTGAAAAGCCATTTCAATACCAACAGAACGCTGAGTTGAATTCTTTAGTAGAGGCATGTGTTACTACTGACTTTGTCGATTTAATTTTCAGGCTGTTTTTAAATAAGAGCTACACTATTGTTTCCCGGCAGGAGCAAAAACAGCAGGTATTTCATATTTTGAATAAATGAGGGACACTTTTTAAAGGCTTATACCAAAAATTTGCACTGTGTAGGTTGCTTATGTGCTCTGAAAGGAATTGCTGAATAGTCGCTTTCTCCCAATTTTTATGCGTTATACACGGCATTTAGTCGTCTTTCCCCGGCATCCTCGGTAAACTATGCGGGGCACGGTGTCTCTATTTATTCGAAATACGAAGGAATGTTCTGAGTGACGAACGATAATTTTTTTCTTAAAGCGAAGCTTATATTGGACAAATAAAGTTTATTCCTATCCTATCCTATATGGCTAGGCAACGCGAAAAAGCGTCTGTCAGTCGACTGCCCACAGAAAACTATCATCGTCAGCATTGGATCGAGCGTCGTCTTCTTCCGCGGCTGGCTGCGTTGCGCCTGATCATTCCAGCGTAGGATTTCTTGATGGGTAACTTTCTACTTTTCTTGTGCATAACCAATTCACGTATGCTTCCTGTACTCCTTGATTACGCAATGTCTCTGCGGATGCTTGTATCTCTACTGAGTCAAATGCCTTTTCATAATCTATAAAAGCCATATAGAGGGGTTTATTGTACTCCGCAGATTTCATGATTACCTGATTGATGACATGGATGTGATCCACTGTAGAATATCCCTTCCTAAAGCCAGCTTGTTTTCTCGGTTGATTGAAATGGTGCTCTGATTCTATTGGAAATTATCTTGGGGAAATTTTTATACAGTACTAAAATCAAGCTAATTGGCCTATAATGTTTTAGTTCTCTAACGTCTCCCTTCTTATGTATTAGTATAATGTTGGCATTATTCCAATAGTTTTCTGGTACACATGAAATCGTGAGACATTGTGTACAAAGGGCCGCAAGCATTTCAAGCATGATATCTCCTCCGTCTCTTATTAAATCGACTGTTATTCCAACTTCTCCAGCAGCTTTTCACCTGACCATGTCTTTCGAGGGCCTTCTAACGTCATCACTAGTTATAGAAGGAGCCACTGTATCCTGGTCATCACTACTGCGAATGAAAGTAGCTTGCTTGCTCTGAATACTGCACATGTCTTTATAGAATTCTTGCGCTGCTTTACTATGTTATGGAAATGGCTTATTATAGTGTCCTGGTTATCTCTCATTGCATAGATCTTACCTTGTCCTATGCCAAGTTTTCTTCTCACTGATTCCATGCTGCGTCCATGTTTTACGGCTTCCGCAATCTTTCCGACGTTATCATTTCGAATATTGCTTACTTTCTTGTTGATCAGTTTTGACAGTTCAGCGAATTCTATCTGATCTCTTCAGGAGCGAAACCGACAAGCTGAACGTGGCGATCCGCAGGGCGTTCAAGACCGCCCTGGGGGTACCTCAGTACACGCCAACTCACAGGCTCCTCGAGCTGGGCGTACACAACACGCTCGAGGAGGTCGCCGAGGCGCAGAGAATAGCGCAGCTGGAGAGGCTGTCGGGCACCAAAACGGGAAGACGAATCCTCGACCTGCTCGGGATTCGATATCATGAGGCGCGGGGACTGAAGGAAACACTGCTACCGGAGGTCAGGGACGCCATACAGACGGAAAACATGCCGAAGAACATGCACCCGGTGCATGACGTGCAAAGACGTAAACGACGGGCGGTAGCAATCCTCGAGGAGCACGGAAGACGAGAAGGCGTCCTGTTTGTCGATGCAGCTAGGTACCCGCGGCCCGCCGGTAACGTTGATGGCGACGAGGGACGACGACCACCATCGCCACTACAACGAAATGTGCGAGACGAACCGGGGATGCCAACACCACCATCTCTACTACTACTACGACAAAAACGGCAGCAGCAACAGCAGCAACATCAACGACACAGCCGGCCGACGGCGGCGGAGCCCGCCTTCTCTATGGCGGTCGTAGATTACGAAGCGAAGGATCCGAGTCACGGCATCAGCTAGGCTGCCGTCGGCCGAAGCAGCGGAGGAGATGGCCATAGCCCTCGCGGTACTCCACGGAGGTACGGAGGATAGCCTGATAATAAGCGACTCCAAATCAGCGATCCGGAACTACACCAAAGGTTGGGTGTCCGCGGATGTGGCGCGCATGCTTAACGCCAGAGCCGGAGACTTCGTGTCCGGCAGGATGACGATCAAGTCCCTCAAATGGTTCCACGCGCACGTCGGGGAGCTTGGTACTAAAAAAGACAACAGCCGCAACAACAACAATACTAACGGCGGAAAACACACCGGCATCCCGCCCAACCACAACGAGCGTGCCCATCTCGTCGCGAGGCAACTTACCCGCCGCGACGCGATCACCCAGAGGGCAGCCGCCGTTGTTGTGCGGGACCCCACCGGAGGAATTATCAACACAACCCAAATCGCGGCGGTCAGAGCTGGGGGCCACGGGGACGCCGACTGTGATATCGAGGAGTTTCGGGCCTCGTACCGAGAGGTTCTTGTACACTATAGGAAAGAACGTATGACATATCCACAACCCCACGGGCGGCTGGACAGGTCCCAGGCAGTCGACCTGAGGCGGTTGCAGACGGGCACTTTCACCAACCCCTATCACCTGCACCGCCTGTGGCCCGCGCTGCACCCGTCGCCCGGCTGCCCGTGGTGCGAGCACGAACGGGCTGATATGGCCCATATACTTTGGGAATGTCAACGCCCTGAAGAAGAAGGACCAAGAGGAAGGGGGAAGATAGCAGCAGGACCTTCTGAAGCGGGGCGCCTCGCTGAGATATGGCAAGCAGCCCTCCTCAGCGAGGCACCCGAGGACCAGGAGTGGGCCGTCCAGCGGGCCAGGGCCATTTCCGAGGATCTCGAAAGATTTTTCTCCGGCGATGGACCCCTGGCAGCCTAGCCCCGGGCACCAACAGCCCTAACCGCTGGACAAATAAAGTTTATTCCTATCCTATCCTATCTTCAGTTTGACAATTTCATACTTTGTCGTTTCTTAATTAGTTCATTTGTTACTTGCGATATCTTACCTACTGGTTGCCTTGGTGCCTTACCCCCTCACTTCAACTTCTGCTTCTGAGATAAGCCTAGTTACGCTTTTATTTATTACCTCTATGTTGTCGTCATCTTGCTGTTCTAAAGCGGCATATTTGTTTGCGAACACCAGCCTGAATTTCTCTGCTTTTACCCTTACTGCGTCTAGGTTGGTCTGTTTCTTCTTGACTAATTTTATTCTTACTCTCTTCAAATTGAGAGAAATCCTAGACCTCATTAACCTATGGTCGCTGCACCTTACCCTACACTCTAAGAAGTATTCCGGAGAAAACGGGATTAACTGCACAGTTAGTCCAAAAAAGGGCCTGCAGGAGTGTGAGTGGCGTGTGCAAATTTTGGAGAGTAAGTGCACGATCCCTGGTCCGAAAGAGAGCAACGGCGAAGACGAACTGCAACAGTTACTCCCCATGCACTCTGCTGTTTTCGTCCTTCTCGTGGAGTGATGCGGCGAACGCGGTATTGTCTGTACATCATGATTAGTTGGAAGTTGGTGTACTGTCTACTGAACTAGATGTAAAGCAGCGCTTTGCATCATTCGTGAGAAAATTGCCTGTAATTTAAAAGGTGGAATCTGAAGAGCCGTGCACTTCGTGTGCGGCTCTTCGATACACATTCGTGTGAACGATACACATTAAGCGCGCAAGTCATAGATGGATTGCCAGATTTTGTTGGCCAATAGTACCTAAGGAGCTCCTTTCGTTCCAAGAAGATTATAAACTTAACTGAAGCTGATGTGTAGCTCAAAAGGGGCACGCTAAGCGATAGAGAAGTTGTCCTTCTCTGTCGCCTTGCGTGCCCCGTTTGCGCTCACTACACGAAGATCACGTAATGTCTCAGTTTAAATCACCGTAAGAATAATCGGGCATCTTTCTTTATGTAGTCGCTTAGATTTGTAAGTATGCGCAACGTTACACTTTCCCGGCATAGCATACACCAAATGCCGAGTCTCTTCTGTTATTGCCGCACCTGCGTTAAGGTGGTTAACCTTGTCTCGGTAACCTGAATTGTCAACCGAACTGCCATGGTGAAGTGGTTAGGGTACCTGGCTTGTGAGCGAGAGGACGTGAGTTCGAATCCTACTTGCCGGCGCGTTTTCTTTTTTTTTCAGCCGAGTCAATTTTTTTATCAGCGTATAAATGGCTAATTTAATTAATTCCATCTTTGAGGAGCATCGGAAAGAATAACCGTTACTCCCTTGAGGAGCATCAGAACAGAGCAACTGTTAGTCCTCCGTATGGGGAGTAACAGTTCATCCAATCTCACTTACCCCCTAAAGGGAGGAATGGTTGTGGCAGATCAGTTCCTCTCCTAAAGGAGTAACTTCGATACCCCCTTTCCTCTTAGAGTGTACCTAGCACTTCTACATCCTGCACTATGCTGGGATCGGCAGAGAGTATGACATCTATTTCATTTCAAGTTTCTTCATTAGGGCGTTGTATTGCGGCAGCAACTGCGTATCCCACGGCCGCGCAAGTCCTCTGTTCAAAGCGATCTGCGTTATGGGCAGAGCCTAGGCGCTTCGACGACTGATACCTTTGTGCGTGCTGCGTTGTCTTCGCTTATTTTGCACTGAAACGATAGCCAGCAGCTCGCTGATGAGGGGCAGTCTAGGTGCACCGATGACTCATCCACGCCTACCCTCCTCCTCCGCGACCTTTCACCTCCTGTGTCCTTCCCCGAGTCGCTAGACTCGCTACACGCCACTTATACTTTCCTCTAGGTAGCGTTGATTTGCTGCGGGATCAGCGCGCTCCTTCTATACTTCATAATTTCCCTGGCGCGCGCGATTCTCTTCACCTCCAGACGCCTTCCTCCTCTAGCGCTCGCTTCCTTGGCGGCCTCAATCATTGCCTCGCCAATTGGACTGACCAGTAGCAACGGTCGATAAATTTTATTGCGATAGGAATTAAATGGACACTCCAAGCGGATTTCCTGCTGTCGGCGTCGTCGTCGCTGTCGCCGTCGCCGTGAGGTTCCGTATAGAGTCCAATGGCGATGAAATCGTCGCCGCGCGCCCTATGCTGTTTGTGCAAGTGAAAGCGCGCGAGGGACGTGCTCTTTCACGGGGAGTGAAAGCACGGCGGAGAGCCAAGGCGACTTCTTCCGTCGTGCGAAAGGCCGTGGGGGTACGGGAGGGAGGGAGGGGAGGCGACGTTTAGCTGGGGCACCAAATATGTATTTATACAAAAACGTTGCTAGGCGAGAAGGTGGTAAAGACTTCCTACGTTGGTCGACGAGTGTCCCGTTCTGATATCGTCGAAAACCTCCGAGCCGCCACCAGAGGCACCGGCAACAGTCTCCAACGCCGCGCGTGTTCGGTGCGAACGCGGGCAAAACGGCGACGACGTCGACAACAGTTCTGCGCGTTGCTGATGTTGCTGTAGGTCCAAGTTTATTCAGCTGATAAAACTACTATCCTTACTCCGTATAGCTCTCTACTAATTTGCTATCGGAATTGATGCTTCGCCTTTCAGGTGAAACTGCGCATTTTTTGTGCAATTATATGGACACTCGAGGTGCATTTCTGCCGTCACCGTCGTCGTCGCCGTGAGGGTTCGATGAAGTCAAATGGCGATAACACCGTCCTGACCACGGCGGCTGCATTTTGACGGACGCGATATGCAAGAACGCCCCTGTGCTTGGGTTGTAGTGCGCGGTAAAGAACCCCGGGTGGTCAAAATTAATCCCGAGTCCTTCACTACGACGTGCCTCATAATCAGAACTGCTTTTGGCACGCAAAACCCCAGAAAGCAGAAGTAAAACACCATCGCTGCGCGCCCTATGCTGTATGTGCGAGTAAACGCGTGCGAGGGGAGCCTACGATCGCGACTCAATCTCGCCCGATCCAAAGGGAGGAAAGCGGACAGGAAGCGCACCGCCTTCCGTCACGCGCGAGGCACCCAACGTTGCGAGGCATCGGGGGGAGGGGGGAAGGTGGCATTCTACTCCGGCTGCAATGCGCATGTGGCAGTTGCGCGACGTCGCGAGACTGTATCTCGCGAGTGGTCTGCGTTATAGGGGCAAGAGTCTAGGTGCGTCAGCGGCGCGTAGCTTTGTGCGTGCTGCGTGTCCTCGGCGATCTGTCTGCCTTGAAGCGATATACAACACGAACGTCACTACACTCGTTCGCTGCTGCTGCCGCGATTCCTCACGCCAGCGTTTTGACGGCGAGTTTCCGCGGTGGTTGAGTGTGATGTGTTCATATTTGCTGTGCGCGCTGACACCATGCTTGTTAACTTAGTTAGCAAGGTAATATTTATAAGTTGATACCGCCGATAAAAGTACTATCCTTACTTCGTATGGCTCTCTGCTAATTTGCTTTCGCAATCGATGCGTCAGCTTTCGGGCGAAACTGCGACTTTTTTATTCGATTAACGAATAATCATTCTTCACTTTAGCATTTAATTGATTGTTCGCTTTCGATGTAGAATTTTTCATGAATTAATTGATTACTCGAAGTGTTTGCCGGGTACTTTAATAAGGCTGAAACACAGTTATCTACTTTTGCACGACCCTACTTTAATGTTTGAGAGGTGGAACAAACTTCGCAATGCATGTCTATCACCTTTGATAAAGAATAATGCATAATTTGGAAATATAATATATGTATGTTATAAAATGGTGCTTAGATAAGCATTAAAAAATTAAGATAAATGGCACTAGTGAATTGCTGTACCCCAGGCAGCACATTACATGAGGCCAACTAGGGCCGATGATGGTTTTCAGCCGGCACTGGCTGGGCCGCGAGGGCCCGCCGTTGCCTCCGTAATGCCAGTGCTGGCAAAAACACTGTTACAGACATCCAGCGCTGGCCCTGCCGTGCCGGTGAATGCCGGTTATTGGCTAGGCAGGGCGACAATTAGAAAATTGTTTTCTAAGAAACCTGCTACTGGCAGCCCTTGAACGTGCCTTAAGCGCCCTACTCCTACGCCTATGGTGAGCATGCATCGCTTTCTGTAGCTGAGCTCTTGTATACACGATATTCGCAGACGATGGTCGGGAAGGCCAAACTCAAGCCTAACGATCTAGATGACTACGCCTGTCGGATAAGCCAAAACACTGTTGATCAATGATTGCTGCAGTACTTGCACCAAACAGGGTTGCATGCGTTTATTTCATGGCCTTTTATTCATTTTTTGCTACACATGCCTTGCTGCAAATGCTCCGAATAATAATAATAATAATAATAATAATAATAGTAATAATAATTGAACAAATATGCAGCGCCATATTGTTTCTAGAATCGAAGAAGTAGGAACGACAAAGCGCTCAAATAATTCGCTAACAGTAACAGTGTATTTTTATTGTAATATTGTATTATTAGAAATGATTCAAAAATTATTGGAAACCGAAATTTATCTCACTACAGCAGTGTAATCATTACGGTCATTTACTGATTCAGCGCTCACTTGGCTTTTGGGAGTTACATGCTGCGAGAGTTAGCATAATGAACAGTGGTATTAGAACCACCGCTCCTTGATTTGTCCTGTTTTTAGGGTGATAACGGTGACTGTAGGTCCCTTTTGACGTCGTGTTTACATCGTGACTGACGTCGTGACTGACGTCGGGATTGACGCTGTAATGTCAGGAACCTCTGTAGCCACAGGAAATATAACATTTAAGAAAGAACCTTTCGAGCAACGCATCTTTTGAAGCAGTATAGACGTAGCAGTTATTGATGAACGCATTATTTAAACTAACTTGATTTGCTTAAAAATTTGCCAAATTCACGCGATCTTTTACGAGCGTAGCTCGTGGCTTGCGAAATGTCCTCACCGTCATTATCACCTATAGGCTTCAGAAACGGCGCGTTTGCAATGACATGTCCTTCAGTTTTGTGAACTGCAAACATTACAATTAGTTGCCTTTATTTACCGAAATCAACGGCGTCAAATTTAGAGACACGGATTTTTTAATCAGGCGGCAAGCACATATTGAACCTACCGTACCATGCGCGACAAATTTTCGAAAACAATGGATTTCTTCGTGAAGGAAACCTAACTTTCCCTATCTGGTATGGCCTATTTGTACGCTTTTTCGTGGTGAGTTTCGAAGATTGTGTAGTACGGAAAATGTGGGCCGTCCGCGAAGGTATAGAGAGCACTGTAAATACGTTCTCGAGATATGTGATGTTTAAAATACGGGCCATAGTCGTTTGTGTGTGTGTGCGTGTGTGCCGTCTAAAAATGTGGGCCGATTCCGAAGGTAGTGCAATCTAAAAATGTGGCCTGTTTCCGTTGGTATGTGCAGTTTGAAAAATTCACCGACGATTTCCACACTCCCTGATGCGAAATTTGTGCGCAGCTCTGTTCGTGTTTTCATTTCGCGATATATTGGCTGTAGCGGACAATCTGTCTCGTGCGGCACGTTGCAAACGAAGCGAAGTGTGAGAGCCAGCGCGTGGGTGAAGCCAGCGCGTGGGTGAAGCGTGGGTGCGATTGACAGCACCCACCACCGACAGAGCTACCAGGCGACGGGCGCAATTCTGGCGCCATCTCTCAGCCCTCGTCGCCGCAATACGCTTTTCTTCTCACGCTTTCGCCATACCCGCCTCCGCTTTCCGCCTCATGTTTCCGCCTCACCTTTCTTACCGCTGTCCTCCTCACAACTTTCATCTCCCGCTGCGCTCCGCGTTCGCCTTCATCTTTCGCTGTGCTCTTTCGCTCGGTCACCCTCCACCGACAACGCTCGCCGTAGGAACGGGCGCCTAAAAGCTGCCTCTAAAATGTGGGCGAATCCCGAAGATTGGGCAGTAGAATCCTACATATCTCCTGTCACAATGGCGGGCGACGGTAATGCGATACACATCGCTGAAGACACACTTATTGAGGATGTGTAGCGGTGATTCTGAGACTTCATTCAGCTACATGCAACATACATGGTATGTCTCGGGTATCGGAGACATACCATGGTGTCCGGTATACTGGCCCACTTTGCTGTGGCACTCACTTGCCAAGGTTAGCCATGAGTGTGACGGCATGACGATGACGCATTGACGACGTCAAGATGACAGCTAAAGAACGGCATCGCTGGAACGACGAAGGCACTTACGATACAATGACTAAAAACCATTCGCATCAATAGAACGACGAATGCGGTATGATAATGATGTTGGCATGACAACAATGGTATCACGACGACGACTGTGTGACGGTAATCTCGTGGCAAGATTCGGGTGAGGGAGTTAGAATGACTATTGCTGCAGCGCGACCACGACGACATCACAACAGTATGACAACGAATGCATGACGACCAGTGTATGACGACAATGGCGTAACGACAGTATGAGGACACTAGGATCACGGCGAACGTACGATGACGACGGCGTGGCGACGACTTTGCGAAGACGACTCTATCGCTACAATGTCATGATGACGCCGTCATGACGACAGCGTCATGAGAATCGGATAACGAAGCTAGAATGACGACCATAGAATGCTTACAACGGAATCATGGTGGTATAGTAACCGGTGCATAACAACTGTATGACGATGATTGCCTGACGAAGATGGCCTGACGAAGATGGCCTGACGAAAGTCGTATGACACAGCTGAAATGATGATGGTGCAATGAACACGACCTGAATCGTGACTGCGAGCACATACCTAATGGCCTAGGAGGAGGAGAAGTAGATTTTAATGACCAGAAGGGCGGAGAGGTCGAAAGCTATAAGACAACTTGTGACAATCGGTCGGTGCAAAAGACGGCACGATAACTGCATGTCGAGATTCAGATGACAAAACAGGATTGACGTCAACAAAATTTTGCGCGTGCAACAGCCGAGCTATAGATCGGAGCGCCTTCAACCGCCACGATTTTAGCTGTGCCTACAACAGAATGAAGTCCCGGAGCCTAATTATATGCCTCGAAGAGGCCTCGCACTTCCAGTGGGAGTGGACACTGGGACAGCATCGCTAAACCGTTCTCACTCTTGACTCCGTAGGCATCTAATCGCTTTTCAATTTACGCTCGGAAGAGCGATAACCGGTATTTATTTGTGCTCCCACGCCGCCCGGAGGCTTGTGCAGCGCTGTCTCAGTGCTAGAGCACTGCACGGGCCGGATTTTTCGGCCCGAGCCCGGCCCAGGCCCGCTTTACAAGGCCCGAGCCCAGCCCGGGCCCGTAATACAGAGCCCGAGCCCGGCCCGGGCCCGGGCGTACATGACCGAGACCAGCCCGGGCCCGGCCCGGGCCCGGGCGTTCATTACTAAGCTTAGCTAGGGCCCGCGTGTGCATGACCAGGCCCGGCCTGTAAGAGAAAAAAAAATCTTTTTTTAATTACGGATTGTACCGTATCTTTCAGCCTCACGTTCTCGAGGTTTAATCAGTTGCAGTATATAAGCAATAAAAGGCCGAAATCTTTGTTTCTCCCACAGGAACATCAGTAATCCGGCCCATTGCCTATGCTGCTATTTTTCCGCTGGTGCCCATGCACTTACCTTGATTTGTACGATATGGTTCCATGATGTCATTTAGTATGCAAATATACAGGGTGTTTCATTTTAGCTGAACCAAATTTTCAAAAAATTGCCTGTTGCAGATTGCACATTTATATAATAATCCTTGATCTAAACTACTCGAGGCGGTCATTACTTCCAGGAGAAAAAAAGAACGCCTAATTGAAGAATTAACATAATTACGCTAATTAACTTTCTCATTAATTATTTTACGGCACATCTTTCAATCTACGAATTATAGCCGCTGAGTTCCCAGGCGTATCCACTTGGAACGAATTCTCAGGACTGAACCAGTTTCGAGATAATAATTTTCAAAGTGTCCAACGAAATAAATCAAATCAAATCAATTTATTCTCCAATTTACATGCTTGACGGTCATTTTGGAATAAAAGCTACATACGTAGCTTGACGTGACCCAAAACACCAGGCAAGGCAACAGTACGTCAGCAAACAGTGTGCGCACACGTACAATAATTCACATATATTTCCAACTGTCGCTAGAATTCCTCACGGACGAAATAGTTATGAACGGAAAAACAGTATATTTCCGTCACGGCGAGTTAAGAGAATTGGGAAAAGTTTTAACAGAATGCATTTTAAACCACACTACAATAGCAATAATCATCATCATCAGCCTATATAAAATATACAATAGCAATACTAGCTATACAAAACAAGGCAACACCAGCTATACAACATAGCATGAGACTGAATTTTACAAGATTAACATTTGCTAATAAAACGAAACAGGATGTACATTTATACTCAGAGCCATACACGAAGGCAGAATAATAATCACATCAGATATATTAAAAGCTACCAACGTATGGGCTGAGTTTTTTTAACACGAAAGTGTTTTATGCCGGGGTCCACCAAGACTTCACTGACGTATTTCCGTCACGGATATGACGTTCTTACAATGTACACGAACATAATACAAAGAAAGAAACCAGAAGAAAAAGTTCCACAAACATGCAAAATTTGGAAATCGAACCCACGACCTCTCGGTCCGCGACGATAGATCGCCGAGCGTTTAACCCATTGCGCCACAAACGCATTTGCAGAGAGCTACACAGACGCACCTTATATATCTAACACTCCTCCGTGTACCCGCGCTCTTGCTCGGGGCGGTGCCGCCGCCTACGAGCAGAAAAGAGAAGTACTGCATTATGACACTAACGCGCGCCGACAGTGAACGCTTCGGTGGTCTCAGCACTACGACGCCTCGATGCCAGCATTCGAAGGGACGCTGGCATCAAGAAGCACTACCAACGCCACCTAGGTGGCGTTCACCGTACTCAGCACAGCGGAGCGTGGCCTCCGCAATTAGCTCTGAAAATGTTTCTGAAGTTGATCGCGGAGGCTGCAATTACGACGCGCTGTACGCGCTGATTTGACTCGGTGACGATTCAGTTACGTGCTTTGTCTTGCGCGTTGTATTAGTGTGTCAGTTACGTGCTTCGTCTTTCGCGTTGTGCTAGCGTGTGCAGCGTAGTGCAGCTTCCATATGCACGACGGTTGCTCATGGTCATCGACGTTGGTAGTCGTGATGGAGGAGACGTGCCACCAGGCGTCAGCGTGGGTGCATCAACGCCTAAGGGCGCTTTAGCCACAAAACACCAATAGACATTATATATCAATGTGCAATAAACATTACACTACTTTTGTGAAGACACGTTTCACTTTCGTGTTCTATACCGATTCCTATATAAGAGGGATCAACCACATTTTTTTACTGAAATTATCGACATATTTGTATTTGTTCAAAGTGAATGGTAGGTTATGTATTAATGACTGATGCTTATAGAGTGTTCTGAAGTATGGAATTGACCATATCTCAGGATTTCTTGTGTTCGCTCTAATGCGACGACGCTCTAAGGAGGATAATTGTTTTATGTAGTTCCAAGCTAATTCTGACGCGGCTGGCCTAATGGATGGTCAAATCGCGTAATTGAATATTTAACATAATTACGCTAATTAACTTTTTAATTATTCATTTTATGGCACATCTTTCAATCTACGAATTATAGCCGCTGAGTTCGCAAGGCGTATCCACTTGGAATGAATTCTCAGGACTGAACCAGTTTCGACATATTAATTTTCAAAGTGTCCGACGAAATGAATGGGCGTTCCAGTTGACTTTTTGAGGAAAACGCCGTTTTATGCATTGAAGCACAAAAGTAACTGGCCTTAGCGCTGAAATAATGCAATAGTATCGACACTGGTAATAGTGCAATCGCAAAAGCGGTAACATGGAAATGGTTTAAGGAGTGGTTCTTTGTATAATGTATTTTTCCTTACGCGGAAACAATGTTTGTTTTTGTGGAAAATAAAAATAGCGTAGCACTGCCGGCGCAATGCTAAAGAGACAGCGGACCTGATGGGCACGTAGCTAGTCCTGGCTTTTGGGCTAGGCTAAGCACTACCAAGTCATCCCCAGCATTCCCCGTAATTTATTTATAATTGATTGATTATCGATTAGCTATTTACTGGCTTTCGATTTTCTATCGCAAGATATTGGCCACGTATTTGGGCTAGGCTAAGCACTACCAAGTCACCTACAAAAGTTTCCGGAATTTATTGGTTATTGATCAATTATCGACTAGCTATTGATTGGCTATCAATTGCCTATCGATGACTGACTAAGTTTAAGTAGTCCCCACCATTCTTAGCTAGACTTATCCAGGCTCAGCTTCGCTAGTTCACAGGTGTATGTGCCATTGCGCTTGGACCCTTTCTACACTGCTACCAGGATCGGCACACTTTTTTTGGATTCAGCAGACACATTGCGCCCGGCTGAAACAGCTCGGCTGTTAAAATGAGAACATCATCTGTTTTACTATTTTCTTCGATAAGATATACAGTCATCCGATAAGATATACAGTCAAGAGAGCGGTGGGGATCAGAGAACGGGGATAACCGATATTCTAGTTGACATTAAGCGGAAAAAATGAAGCTTGGCAGACCACGTAATACGTTGGATGGACAAACGATGGATCATTAGAGCTACAGAATGGATACGAAGAGAAGGGAAGCGCAGTCTAGGACGGCAGAAAACTAGGTGGGGTGATAAAGTTAGCAAATCTGCAGGAGCAAGTTGGAAGCAGCTAGCGCAAGACAGGGGTAATTGGAGATCGCAGGGAGAGGCCTTCGTCCTGCAGTGGTCATAAATATAGGCTGATGATGATGAGTCATTTTTCACGTGTGACTTCAGCTTGGCACAGAATGCATTGAACCATGCAATGCATAACAGTTGCTCGAAGGCCTACTTAAGTTCCTTTAATGAGCGGGTCCGAGTCTGGCGCGGGCCCGTGGCTTCAAGCCCGAGTCCGGCCCGGGCCCGCGGCCTCAAGCCCGCGCCCGCCAAAAAAACGCTTCGGACGGCCCGGGCCCGTGCAGAGCTCTACTCAGTGCTTCGATGCCACGCGTCTGCTACTCTGTTCTGACGACATAGAGACAATACTCAGACTTTGTTTATGACCCTCGCAGACTACTGCCGTGCTGCAGACGCTTAATGAAATATATGACCACGTTAAAGATCTCACCAAAGTGCAAGCCAACCTTCACTCAGACGTTATGGCCCTGACCAAAGGACAAACAAGCTGACGTTATTAAATTAACGCAGTAAAAACCAGTCAATAAACCAGTGAGTCACCGGTTGCTGAGGTAGTAGCGCTTCTTCATTCCGTGGAGCTTAAAACAAGTGCGCTGAGCACGGTTCCAGATGACATTTCTACTCTCAAGTATTCTGCTGATCGCCTTTGCTACACAGCAAGTGGTTTGGCATTCTCGCCTCGATGACCTATTGGATAGGTCGAGAGGCAACAACCTTCTCCTCCGAAAAATCCATGACGCGCGCGAAGCATGGGTTCCCTCCGATCAAAAGGTGCTCAACGCGTTGTCTGTCACTCTCGGCAGTGACCTTCCAGAAAAAGCGAATGAGCGCGCGCGCAGCATCAGTACCTTCTGTGGTACAAAGTGTGGGCCAATTAATATCAAACTATGACCTTCTAAGACGAATTAAAAATGCATTCTGCGTGCAGGCAACTAAAGGATAGTAGTATATCCACTTTAGAAAACTACCCCCTACTGAACCGTAAAATAAACAAAAAGTAATAGGATTCACCGAAAACCTACACGAATGGCCGTCTTTCCAGTTACATTATAAGAACCTCATTGTTATCTATAAGACTTACATGTTTGTCTTGGACACTAAATCTGTCAAAGGCCTTAAAAGCCGGTACCCAGAGGAGCTTACAAATATGTGTACACTTTATTTTCGTTTATTTTTATTATTTTTAGTAACCCACTCTTCTCTGTAAGCCCATTGGTCCTGAAGGTATAGTAAATAAATAAATAAATAAATAAATAAATAAATAAATAAATAAATAAATAAATAAATAAATGACCATCACGATGATAGCATGAGAACGAACGCATGGCGACTGTATCACGAGGATGGCGGGACGACCATGGCATGACAAAGCTTAAATGATGATGCAACGACCACACCAGCACATGCCTACGAGCGCATACCTATAGTGTCAAAAGCTATTACGCAACTAGATAAGGTCAAAATGCTCAAGGTAGGCAAAGAATGCTTATCGCATTAGAAAAATTGGGCAGACATACGATCCTACTTCCCTGACCATCAGGCTTTGTAGCGTACGGGCCTCAGCCTTCTTGTTTAGCCTTGCGAGCTGTCTAGAGTGCCATGTTTTCAGTAGGATTATTATTATAACTATTACTGTTATTATAACAATGATTACTATCACCGCAGTGAACATGTTCTAGCCAGCATGACACGTAATTCAATATATTTTTAAAGCTACATGCATTCTCATTCTTGTAAAAGGAGTGCCGAATATGGACGTCGTCTTGAGGAAAATGGCGATGTTGTCTCGAACGCTTCTGATGCCCTTGAGAATCGTTTGTGTTTTGTATATGGTGTAGGAGATGCTTCTACTTGAAATAACCTTCCTTCTCAGATTGGTACGGTGTGTACGCTATCAGGCAATGAAGACCTTGTTTTCAAGTCTATGAAGTGCCTCAAACCTTCCCTTCTGGCACTGATGGCATCCTTCCCGCATTGCTGAAGACGTATGGAAGTATGCCTGTCCCTGTTCTCATAGACCTCTTCAATACTCCACTGAAGTCTAATAGGTTTCCTAGCGCTTGGAAAATGGCAGAGCTCGTGCTTGTACACAAATCGGGTGCTAGAAGTGCAGTTACTAATTACTGGCCTATATATATCATCTATACTGCATCAAAAGTGCTTCAGTCTGTATTGGCTTCCCTGTTCTCTGGTACTTCTAAGTACATTTTAATACGTGAACAGCATGGCTTGGTATCGGGGCGTTCCACAACAAACTTGGTCATGTTTATGACCCGTGCTTCCAGTGTGGTACATAGTTGGAGACAATTAGATGCTCTGTATTTTGACCTAAGTATATCACTTGATGCAGTTTGCCATGAGCTCCTGATTACAAAGCTCATGCAAATGGAAATACCTTCTGCCATCACAGCCGTGGTATCAAATTAATTAGCAATAGATCGGCCTTAGTTGGCATTAATGAACAGACTTCTGTTAGGCACGAGGTCACCAGCGGAGTTCCTCGAGGATATGTTCTTGCTCTGTCTTGGCCCTCTTCTCTTCCTACTGTTCATAAATGATATTTTTTCAGCACTTCCACACTCCTCATTTGTTGTATATGCTGGTAATTTAAAGCTATGCAAGACTCTCAGCAATGTTCACGACTGCATTGACCTCCAAAAACACATTTTTTCACTCTCAAACTGGTGCAGGAACAACAAGCTACTATTAAATACTTCCAAAACTATAGTATTAAGTTATATGTGGAAAACACACCATGTGCAATTTTCATACACCCCTCGGGATACTACATTGCCAAGTATTGATGAAATGAAACATCCTAGTGCGCACTTTGACAAAACACTGAGCTTATCTTGACATGCTCAATATGCGCGACAACGTGACTTTCATGCTATTCGAATTATTTGTAGTATATTGCATGACTACCACTCGCCCGTGGTCTTTCGGAAATTGTATTCTATTGCGTGCCTTCCACTACTAGAGTACGCCTCTGCAGTTTGGGGTGCAACGTGCAAATCTAATTTGACCGCATTGAACGCGTCCAGAATGAATTGATGTCTATTTTCAAGCACCACATTTGCCGCTCTGGCGCTCATAGTCCACGGCTCTCAAACATACCTCAACTCACAGCTCTGACATCAAGAATGATAAAATCAGACCTTTTGTTCAACGTGGTCAATGACCACCTATAAGGTGGTCAATGGCATTAAACATTGCGCAAAGTTTGGTGATCATGTGCAATGTTTCGTGCCGCCAAAACTATACCCGGCAACATTCCTGATTCTCTGCCCGGCCTTGTCCCATTAAAGACTGTCCTATATATGACTCGACTCCAAAAATCATGTAATAAGTATTGTGCCTGTATCGGCATAGTTCACAGTTAATTTCCTGAGTTTTCTATTATGTAGATAATCATGTTGTATGATCAACTCCCTTTTACGTTTCCTGGTTATTAGTTTTCCTATTTGTATCTCTATCTCGTATTCTGTTGTCTATCACATTTGTGTTCTCTCTGCATTTTGTGTCACATATTCATTTCTAAGTGGATCAGTACAAAGCTTTCTAGCTGTTTTGGGCACTATAATAACATTTGATTGATAATTATTAGTATTATTAGTGTCGTTTCACATAGTATTTTTAAGTATGCAATAGTATATTATTTCAGTGCTGTAGCAATTGTGTATACTGTTATTGTAGTTGAATTTGTGTTATACTGTGACATTTTTAAAAACTATCAATTTAGAAAGTGCAATAAAATAATATGCTTTCTGGTATTAGTTTATTTCGAGGTTTATTAAAGGTTGACTACCGCGTCCAGTGCTGCGTAATAAAATAGCATGGCACAGCAATTATTGCATGTGTCACAGATCGAATTGAAGCTCTTTCTCAAGTAAAACATCATAGTGCGCTGAAAACAGTAAACACACTGGGATGTTCCTATTTCTTGTGTGGTGAATTGAAGTGTATAAATTGTGAAAATAAGCTGTATATATATTTTTTGATGTTATGCAAACGAGCTGCCCTGTACATTTAAATGAGTGCTTCAATAGTATGACTTGGCAAAGGGCAGCAAAAGAAACAGATTAAAACCCTCCGATCTGGCCAGTGCTGATGCTGCAACACAACCCAGCAACAGAAATGAGGTGCTCCATGGGCACGATTAGAAAGAAACAAGAATCAGGAGGACAAAAGTACGATTTTGTTAAACTTTACCTGTTGTAGATGGTTTTTTTTTTTGCGAGCGCCTCCAGGTGTTTAAATTCTTTTACTCATTTTCTCAGAACCCACTTTTTCGCGTTTCTTTCATACACCAAGAAGCGCAACTACATTTCTCATAAAGATCTTTAACTACACTGAGCTCACCTAATTCTTACATAGTTGGTTGGCTGTGCAATGAGCCACCAAAAATGAAATCACACGGAAACTTTTGATATGGCTTTTGATATGATATGGCATATGGCAGCAAAGTGATCAGAAAAGTGAAGTGAGCGGAAGCGCTGATGTCGATATCGTGTATTACTATCGTTACTTCAAAGGTAACAAAAACTGTCTCGGCAGGCGTACATTAAATTCATCAAACCTGTTTTTTATATCTAGAAGAGCATACAGGTCATCAACTTATTGTCTCAAGCTCAGTTTATATCAGTATGTTTAGGCCGGATTTGGATGGCCGAAGAGTAATTGGTCAAACACTGCTCCGCAGCCGAGGAGTGAGCGTCGGCGCGCGTCAGACCTTGTTTCCTGCGGTTGCGTGCCCTTTTCCTGCAACCGACGTGAAGCGACGCGTTGGCTCGTCCGCGCGCGCCGACGCGTGCCAACGCATACCATTTATTAGGCCTTTAACCTGCTGGGTTTGTGGTGTATGGGTCACAAGAGCGAAGCTTGGAATTGACAGGAATTTGAATTGAATTCTGGGCTTTACGTGCCAAAACCACGATTTGATTATAAGGCACACCGTAGTGGTGAACTCCGAATTATTTTTCACCAACAGGGTACTTTTCAGTTCAGTTCAGTTTTATTTCCTTAAAGACCCCTTTGCTACATAAGTGGTGAGAACAGTTGATAATGCAACAGAAACACAGGTACTCAGAAAACTACAAGAAAGTTACATTTCGCAAGTGCATAAAAACAGAAAGAAGGGGAAAAAATGACGCATGAAAAAAGCTGATTATTTTTCAGCCAACAAAGACATATTTTCGAAGAACGATGTCGGGCAAGTGATTTCAGTGACATGGTGGGGAAGGGCGGTCCAGTCTGATGCTGTGCGGAAAAAAAAGACGAAGAAAAAGTAGTTGTATGGGAGCATGGCCGTAAGACTTGTAATGGGTGCCCAGTTCGTATCGATACGCGTGCGGGTGGTGTGATATATGGCTCGTGAATTAGGGAACTGTAAAAGAACTTATGAAACAGGCAAATGTTGGCTGTAGCGCGACGACGTGCAAGGGGCTGTAACGTGCCCCCAATGCATGGGACACTTGCTTTTCTGCATTTCGCCTCCATAGAAATGCGACCACAGGGGCCAAGATATGATCCCTCGACTTCGAGCTTTGCAACGCACCAGCCTATAGCCGCTAAGCCACTGTGGCAGGTTGGAAGTGACAGGTATCTGAAGTTCTAATCCTAGTAGTGACAAGTCTCCTACTTTTTATTTCGTTTTTAAAAATCTGCCATTTCGCAAATTTCGAAAACAATCTGTAGTTATATTTAGGATTATGCGTGTAGGCCATTATGAAATGGAACAAAAGTTATCACACAATGAAAATACATTACTGTTTACAAATTCCGAACACGTTAGAAAGAGAAAAAAACACACAAAATGAAACTTTCCATCACATACCAACCAGATGACCGATTTCCTTTTAAAACACATGAGATGCTCAGAAGAAAATGTATAAGGAATATCAAGAAATTTCTGATGATTTTCATCATAACGTATTGGTGAAGCAGGGCACTGACCAGGACAAAGGGGAAAGAGAGAGAGAGAATAAACATCTTTAATGTATAAATGCAGCTTTGGAGAGGCGTCCTCATTCCAGGATGCCTTGAGCTCGGGCCGCGTCCTGGGCCCTCGCAATCAGCCGTTGCTGATCTTCGAGGTCGGAGCTGGCCAAGGCTCTCTCCCAAAGCTCGTTGGTGTGGTAGGGGTTCGGAGGATTGAGTGGTGCCTCTCTGTAGCCCCCTACTATGTGCCTGAGGGACCCGGGCTCTGCGCAGAAGCGGCATTGCGGAGAGAATTGTGTAGGGGCTATGAGGTGGTTTCTGGTTGGGTGGGGAAATGTGTTAACCTGTAGAGCTCGGAGGAATCGCTCCTGCTCTCTAGGTAGTGACTTGTGTGGGGGTGCATATGTTCTGCGGGTTAGCTTGTAGTGTTGTGTGATGTCTTGGTATGAGACTAGAGGGTGCATACGCTCCGGTTCAGATTCCTCGGCGTCGGCTCGGTGGGTCAAATCTCGAGCCACGTGGTTGGCGACCTCGTTGCCAGGAATGCCGTGATGACCTGGCGCCCAGATGATTATGACTGATCTGGTTGGCGGCTTTTGATTAATTATCTTGAGCGTAGTGGCATGAATTCTTCCGCTAGCGAAGTTGCGGCACGCCTGTTGGGAGTCGGTAACTATGACTTCAACCTGTGTTTGGGATAGCGCGAGGGCTATCGCCGCTTCCTCGGCTTGGAGGGGATTGTATCCGGTGAGCGAAATGCTGCTCCGATGTTTTTTGTTGACGATTACGGTGGCTGTTGTGGCCTACAGTGGCCTGCGGGATAATTTCGAGCAGAATGGCAAGCGGGTAGGGGGAGCGAGCAAGCGGAAACGGGAAGAGCAACCAGCGCACACAGTCACTTCAAATCCGACACCGCAACGAGCAACTGCCCAGCCCACCACACCACAGGGAGTCATTCCCGTCCAATATGCCACTCCTCAGAAGGTAGAGGAGATAGTAGCAAAGGCCATTCAGAGCCTTCAGACATCCCTACAAGCTACCATGCAACAACAACTCACAGCTATACAACAGTCAGCTGCAAAGGGGAAAGACACAACAACACAGCGAGTGTCTTGTATTCTTGTGTATCTCTACTTTGTCCTGGCCAGTGCGCTGCTTCACCAATAAGGTATGATGATTAATCACCAACACGCCCAAATTTCGACATTACTGAACTTATGATGATTTTGATGTGAAGGGGCACCAACATATCATCAGTCCTACATAAGGAATATTTATACTGGATTGCTTCCGACATACTAACTTGGTTTTATTCTAATATCCTCTTCACTCCCGAAGCCCGCTTAGGGGCATAATAACTTTTGAAGCCGGTTGATATTACCGACTGGTATATTATGAACGTGAAAACACAATTTTTCATTTGAATACTCCGGCTAGATGCTGGAGGCAGCATCTCCTTGTAAATGGAGGAAGTAACCGTCTCCTTATGATTGCTGTCGTGAAAACCGTATTGGCCAAAAGACACAGATTTGATTTGATTTTGATTGGATTTGCTTTATTTGTCTTTCTAAGTAAGAAAGGAGCAGTCACAAAATACTACTGCAATGAGTAGCTTGACGGGGTGACAGCCCGTCAAGATAAAGGTCTAACATCGCGTGGAACGTTGGCGTATTGTTGCCGCATCCTGTATTTTTTTTTGTCAACTCGCAGTAATCGAGAGGTACTTGATGGTTGCCTTTTGTCGTCTGTGACGACACAACGACCCAGGCCGAATTGGTGAGCATTTTCACAAACGCTTATAGCAGTATTGTGATTAAACCTTTTTCACACAGTTCCACAGCTTCAGACTTTAAATTGGAGTTGGATATTATACTTAATTGCAGCTCAGCTAATCATGAAAAAGAATAAATGCAACGCACCCAACTCGGTACTATGGGACCGAGGAGGATATATACTTACCGACCACGGTATAAAAAAAAAACTAAGTTAGGTGTTTACGTTCCGCCCGAACACGCAGCCAAACAATGATCGCCGCTGCGCTCTTGGTGGGCACCCATGCTGGAGCACCTGCGCTGTCTCCGCGGTGCGCGCCTGTAACGCACAGCGGTGAAATCATCAGCGCGGTGGGTTTGGCCGGCAGTTTCGTTTGGAGGCTGTTTTATCTGTGCTTTGTGCTTCCCCAACGCATCACAGTGCGTGCACTTTGAATGATCTACATACGCTATGTAAAACTAGAGACGATGGTAGAGAGAGAGAGAAACAACCTTATTTAAATAAAGATCGTGCTTGGTCACTGTGGGTGGAGCCCCTCTTCCAGGGCCCCACTGGCTATTGCGGCGCGCCGGCCTGGTCGAGGGTCGCCAATTGGCTTACCAAGTCCAGTTCCGAGAGTCGCACCTCCCACGACCAATTGCTGAGTGTATCGTTAAGTAGCGGCGAGACGGCGTCTGCCGGACGCTGCGTGCATTGGTAAGTGATGTGTTCCAGTGTCGGGGTGGAGTCGCACCAACGACATCTGTCGCTGTGTTTGTTAGGAAATATTTTGTGCAGTCTATATAAGTGTGGGTAGGTGTTTGTCTGTATTCGGCGCCAGTCCCTCGCCTGTCGCCTGTTGAGCTTGGGGTGTAGTGGAGCTTTGGTTCGTCTTCCTATTCGTTGTGCCTCAAGTATGTCTCTCGGTGTGCTGCCGGATGTCGGAGAGGCGTCCATTCGAGCGCTATGTATGGCGGCTCGGCCTGTCATACCTCGAGCCAGACGATCCGCCCGATCGTTGCCTTACACTCCGGTGTGCGCGGGACACCAGGTTATCCCGTGGTCCATTTGGAGGCTTGGTCCGAGTATGCGAAGGAACCCGGCCGGTAGAACTCCCCGAAGGAAGAGCCGGCAGGCGTCTTGCGAGTCTGTGAGTATATAAGCCGACTGACTCTTGGCCTCAGCGTCTCGGATGGCTAGGGCTATGACCGCGGATTCCGTCTTCGCGACTATCTTCGCGACTAGTCAGCGCTGTGCAGGTATGTACTTCTACCATCGTCTTGACTTCAAGCGCCAAGACGATGGTAGAAGTACATACCTGCACAGCGCTGACTAGTCGCGAAGAGTAAACTTTTGGGTTAGGCTGGCCTTTTCAGTTTTAGCTTCCTCTTATTCAGGAACTACCTTCAAGCCCTTCGTTGCTTCGTTAATGCTCTACTTTTTATGAATGCATACATGGTTGCATTGACCCCGGCTAGTTTGGTTGTTTCAGTGAAGTGCACGAAAAACGAACCAGCTTCTCTACCACACAAAACCGCTTTGAGCAAATACTCGATGCTAATCCTCCACAAGGTAGAATTATTTTCACAGTTCCCATGACATCTACATTCTGCCACGAATCAAAACAGGAAAGCATAGACGTTTCACATTTGCCATTGGTCGTCTCTAATATTGAAGCTTGTATGCTCCTTTGCGTAGTAGCAATTTGATTTCAACATACTCTCTGTTGACGATTTACTCAGGTTGTTATAGTGTGTGAACGCACTAAAACACAACAGGATACACGGAAACACTAAGTAACAATGGTTTTGCAAGATTTGTTGCTCAATTAGAGCTTTAAGATGTTCACCAAGCTCTTTATGTTTCAAAGCACTAATAAATATGATCTTGCGTGCGCTCATCGGTGCTGTGTAAGCCTAGATTCCTAGTAAACCATATTAGTAGCGCACATTAGTCTTGCACAAGTAATGAAACTCAGTATTTTGCGAATAAATACTACCGTATTGGTGGGAAACACAATGTAAACAGATTATAATGTAGAAAACTATATATTTCATTATTACGAATGGCACTTGCTAAAAGACGGTTACTGAGGTCAGGTAGCGAAGCAAGAAGGATAATTGTTCTGACCGCTGCATCCAGCCATTACAAAAGTTGAAGCATGATATCAAAGTCCCAATTCTATTTATTTTAGTGATGCAGTTCGTCGTGATGTGCTGTTTATATTTTCGTTGTGTTTAATGTCTCTTTTTAGCGCGATATGAATCCAATGCGGTGCACACGTGGTTCGCTTGTGCTGAATGCCAACATATGCCGTGTCCAAGCAGTGTAGCCAAATGCCGTCCGTGCGTTTCACAAGAAGAACTACAGCACTACAAAAAGAATGTATGGTAGTTCACTGCCCGCTGTCGATAAGGGCTTGACGTAGGGGGGGGCGGGGGCACGACACGATCGCACCTGTCACGCATTTTTCTCGCAGCTTCGCTTATAATACAAGGCATGTATGTTCCTTCAGAACAGTGTGCATTGTCTGGGAAATGCGTCTCGTTATGGCTAGTGCACTGTATGCACTTGCATTGTGTGTGGCAGTTAGCTTGTTCATTTTGAGCCCTTGGATAGTGCGCGGGCAGCTGGTTGACGTAATATACGACGTTAACGTCACATCAGAAGGTACGTTGAGCGCAATACTGATTAACGCATGTGTATGCCATCCGGACTGAACTGTTCTATGTTATCTTCAAACGCACCGGTTAACATATCAAAGATAACTATATTTGCTAGAGAGCTGATATACGATCAACTATAATTCATTTTATCCCAATGGGTGGCTATTTCAATTACCGAAAGATAGGAGGAGCTGTCCAACGTGAATGACAGTTTTGTGGGGAATCGAAGTCCATGATTAAAACCTAATTTTAAGGAAGCTTCGAGAAACGGGGACAAGAGAGATCGCAGAAAAGAAGCATCGTTGTTAAAAAAATATATACCACAAAATATAAACTATACCGCAAAAACGTCTTCGCCTTCTTTTCCGCCATTTCTTTATGAAAAGAAAAACATCTATCACAAGCTTTACAAATTTAGTTATTGGGCATGCGTTGTAAAGCATACTTTGCTTATCTAGTGATGCAGACCAGGGAAAATTACTCATCCAAATTGGCTAGAAGAGGTAGCCTACAGAAAAGAAACGTGCATACCTCCATAGTTGAAATTTTTTTCGAGGGACCCGCTTTCAGTAAGGAGCCGTATATTGAATAACACGTCCATTGTTATTAGTGAATATTCTTTTAAAATATCTGCCACAAAGAACAGGAGAAACAGCATACATAAGCACAAAAGCATGCCACTGTTATCGGCGACAGAGTGTAACCCTAAAAAAAAAAAGCGGACGCGCACGAAAGAGCAGCTGGTCTGCATCCTGAGAAGAAGAAAAAAAAACATTCATACCGAACTGTCACGATGCGCAAATAACAGGAAGGATGGCCTAGTTTCTCATAATGTCATTTAAAGCGAATCTTTCTATGTCTCACTGATTCGTCCGTGAATGCCGAAACGGCACTGCAGGAAAGCCAACTTACACAATGGAACTATCTGCACGCACAATTGAACAAACAATCGTAGAGCACTATAGTTTACATTATTCGCAGTTGTACCGACAATAAAAATGGAAACTGCAACGCCACGCTACACAGACGAACTGTATATACCTGCATTGCTTTACGCGCGTCACGCAATGCATTCTCGGCCGTCAGCATGGGTAGGCCGCGAGTGCAGCGCTCGGCAAAAGAAGAGGCTGCCGTACGCGACCGTAAGCTCAAGCGCGATGGTGCCCGTAAGGCCGATCCTTTGTATCGGCAATGGCATGCAGTCCGTGAAAGTGCGAGTGTGTATGTGTAATCAACGGCTACGTGATCTAAAATAAAGGCTATGTAACGTAATGAAATGTGTCTCCATTCTACTTCAACGTTCAAAAAATACAATCCTAAACAAGCAATCAAATCACATATGCATCGCATCGAGTCGCTCAGCATTTCTTTGTTTCGTTGCGTGGTCGTTAGCTTCGGACTTGATATTGATTCAGTTAGCATGGGCGAAACCTTCGCGTTCAACCATCCTTCTTTAAGAAAGGGGCTTTGATTTTTTTCTCCACTTGATCGATCGCAGAGCTTAGAGACGATGCCAGCAATATGTCACTTGGTTTGAGATGTAGCTAAACTTTCATCCTTTGTTCTGTAGTATTTCCAGCTAAGCTCTAGGTAGCGGTCAGTTCTTGCTGTCGCAACCACATTTTTCTGTAGTTGAAATGAGAACAGTCTGGTATGCTGACAGTTTCACGTGCCTATAAAGCATCATCGTGTGTGAATTTACCAACTGTTCAGAACGATATCTAGCCTTTCAAGTGCCAAGTGCAGCTTTTGTGTGCCGTGCTTCATGGTGTAAACCATCGGCGGCGCCGTGTTTCCCTTTCAGCTATTCATCTGTGAGGCTTCATCAATACACTGAATGACATTTACTCTTGTCCCATCGAATAATTCGTTCAATAGATCCAGTGTCAGTGGTAGTGTTGGCGCACTGCTTGCTTATTACCAGGACTTGAGAACGCGACTGACTATGCGCATCGCGAGAATGCGAGCGCTTTTGTTGGTAATATTTGTTGTAAGCTCACGCTTTGTAATTACCCTTCATATCGGGAATACACATTTTTCATGAAAATTAACAATTTCTAATAATGCAAAAAAAAATGACAGCAGATCTACGAGGTGAATGATGATGAGTGGGCGAAGCTCCGGAGGGAATCATCGGATCTCCCGCTTAAGGGGACGCTAGCACAAACGCGTTAGAAACGTGCAGTACTCTCTAGTAAGGGGGAGCGGCCACAGCGTCTTACGCAGCCATTTACACATGCCGGAACGTGCACCGCGTTTGCCGACGCCATCACATGACTGCTGAGAGAGTATACCCCCCGTATTCATAAACGCTCCTCGACTTGAACTTGACTTGCCACCGCTTTGGGCAGCGCGTTCGAAACGCGTTGAAGGTAAGGTGGAGAGGCCACAGCGTCTTACACCAGCTTCTTACACGGGCCGTAACGCGCTAGCACAAACGCGTTAGAAACGCGCCAGAAACGCGGCCTTTCGTTAATGTTGGGTATTTATAGCCATCGTGGTGCGTTTGTCCATGTCCGCTTCGTGGCGTAGTGGGCTAACGCCGCGCGCTCGGAAGCGAGGGGTCCCTGGTTCGATTCCGTGCCACGGACACAACTTCGGAATTTTTTTCTCATTTTTCTCAGACTGGTTACACACTACTACTACTACTACGACGGGGAGGGAACGGGTGCCGCCATAAGGAGCTTCGCCCCTAAAAGGCGAAAGCTTGCACAAACAAGGCTGCGCAAAGCTCAAGACACAGCGAAGCTGGCCGTAATGGCGACACCGCGTTCCACCGCGTTGCAATGCCGACATGTTCCAGCAGGCCCGCTCCGTGAATGTGTGTGTTTCTCTCTCGCTCTCGGACCTACGGCCGTCACTGCGCGTTGCATAGCGCAGCTAGCAACACTGAAACCGCATTCCAATGCCGACACCGCGTTCCACCGCGTTGCAATGTCGACAACGCGTTCCAATGCCGACAACGCGTTCCAGCAGATCCACTCCGTGAGTGCATCTCTGTCTCTCGCTGTCATTTTGGAGACCACCAGGTGGCGTCGACGAGTGCAGCAGCACCCACATCGAGCTCCGCAATATCCATGTTTTCGTTAGTTAAAGTTCCAGTAACCGACTGAAATTGTGTTTCATCGTCACCGTGAACTTCTAGGGAACCCAGGCACACCATATTTCTGGGCCTAGGTACGTTTTCGGCGACTCCAGCACCTTGAGAAGATACCAGCCACGCAGCGTCGGAGGTAGCCCGAATCAGGGCTAAGGCGCGGCGGTTGCCGCCGCGCCGCGTCGGTGCACCGTCCGTCACACGACACCGACGCATATGGCGTCTCAAAACCGCGCCTCTGTTGCGGCAGGCGACTCAAACGGTGCGTCGGCTCAACATAAACTTCCCACAGAAGAAGACGACATGGATTTCTCCGAGTCCTTGACTTCTCGGAAACCTACTTCTCCAACTCTTCTCCCGGACGCTGAGGATCTGTGGCCAACTACGAGAGAACCCGACGAAAAGGGATTGCAGACGGTGCTGACGCTTCGTCAAAAACGACAACAAGCGAAGGAACGCCTACAGGTGAAACGGATCGAACCTTCGCAGAAGGAGCAGAACAAATCACCCCCCAACCGCAGACGCAGGGCGCGACGGAACAAGCTCCCACCACTGCCGCGGGACGACTTCAAGATTATTCTCCGTCCACACCAAGGACTTCCGTTGAAGACTCTGACCAGCCCAATGCTAGCAGAAGCAGTGATCGCAGCCTGCCACAGAAAGTAAGGGGTGAGCAATTTATACTGCGCATGAAACAAGGCTCAAACATCGCAATAGTTTCGACACCTGAGCAAGAGACTGCTGATCTCCTGCGCAAGATCACAGCCCTCACAGTCAATGGCAAGAAGCACGCGTTCAATGCCTACGCTGCCACCGGAGAAGGCGCCGTCAAAGGAGTCATTCATGGACTCCCCCCGCATACGCTCGGAGAGACAATCAAGGCAAACCTCAGAGTCCGAACACAAGGGATAGAAATAATCCAGGCAAGAATGCTAGGGGACTCCAAGAGCGCAGCTATCACTTTCCTCGGAACGGTCCTACCGCGGTTCGTCTACTATTGCGGTGGGGAGATGACATGCCATCCATACCGCAACTCGGTGCAAGTTTGCAAGACTTGCCACAGTGTCGGCCATCGCACGGACGTTTGTCCACAACCAGACACGAAAGTGTGCACAATCTGTGGGGTTCGCGAGCCTGAAGACACACACGACTGCTCACCACGATGTGCCGTCTGCGGGGAGCAGCACCTCACGGGCGACCGCAGCTGCCAGAAACGCCTGAAGCGAACGCGACTAAAAGGTGGACCGATGAGCGGAAAGCACGGATCTGCTCAACAACACCGTTCACGGTGGTTTGCAAATGAAGACGAACAATTGGAACTCAGCGATTTCCCAGAGCTCCCTCAACGGCAAGAAAGGACCCGCTCTGACCCTTGGCAAGCAAGAGAATCAAGATCAAGATCGCGATCAACGTCGAGTACCAGACGGCGAAATCATCACAGATCTAGGTCAACATCCTGGGCGCGCAATATCAAGACTCCAGCACCCAAACAGAAGAGGGCTCCACAGGCTCAATATCACACAGCGGCCACAGACGTACAACAGGTAAGCTGGGCGCGAGTAGTGTCTCCCACTGCCGATCCAATAACTCAGAGTCCAGCATATCAAAACATTTTAGAGGAAAACAGAATGTTAAAAGCTAGTCTTGGAGAAATTCGAAGGGAGCTAGCTGATCTCAGACAAAGGAGTGGCTCCCATACAAACAAACCCACGCCAGAAACCACGAACGCGATGCCACAGGCGACAGGAAAAGGCGATAAGCTGGACAATATAGCGCAACAAATACTTCTTTTTGCGGAGCTGTACAAGCTCAAACGACAGGTAGAAGACTCCTCTTTCCACACCGCGAAAGAGGGACCGAACAAACGCAGGAATGCCAGCCCAGGAACTCCGACACGCAGGCCCAAACAGATAGCGCTGACCGACAGCGAAAGCACTATCGATGGCTAATCACCACACGAGAGTAGCCGAAAACCTCGAGGTGTGGCAGCGGAATTGCAAGAACGAAACACGCAGCACTTTCGCGTTTCATAGATGCGACGCCTGTTCTCCCGGATGTCATATGCCTACAAGAACCCGGAAAGGGGATACCGAACCTCATTGGATACAAGATGCACACGCACCCTGACAATCCTCAGATAGCAATGCTGGCACGGGCGGACATAGCGGTGAGCGTGGACTACGTCCCTAACTGCAGTATCCAACACCAAGTCCTCACGGTCTGGCCATGTAAGCGCGGCCAACCGAAAACAGTTATTGGCAACGTCTACAGCCCACCTAGGGACAGTAAGGCAAAATTTGACGTGCTAGATATGGCCACTTTGCGCTAAGTGTAACGAAACTACCAGGCGATCATCCTAGGTGATTTTAACGCTCCGCATTCTGATTGGGGCTACGATCGAGATACACCCAAGGGCCAAAGGCTAGTCGACCTCGCGGAGGAGCATGAGCTGGTCTTGCTCACGAGGCCTGGCGAACCAACAAGAACGGAAAACAGTGTAGCAAAAGACACGTCACCGGACCTAACTTTCGGAAACAATGGGAGAGGCGTCACCTGGACCAACCTAGGGGAAGACCTTGGCAGTGACCACTGTATAATCTGTGTTTCAATTAATACAACGCGTGTTCGGCATAGATTAGGGAAAGCCACCATAACCGATTGGGTAGCTTACATAGAGAAACAGAGGCAAACCGCACCATGTGATAGTACTAGAGAATGGACCGAATTCATCCAGGCCATACACAGAAGTACTACACGGGAAATTGCGACAACGGTCGAAACACCGGCAGTCGACGGGCACTTACCACACCTATGGGAAGCACGGAGAAGCCTGACCAGACGGTGGAAGAGACAGAGACATAACAGAAAGCTCAGGATCAGGATAGCCCAGCTTGCGCAGGAATCCAATGAGTATGCACGGCAGCTGCAAGACACCAATTGGCTTCAGCTTTGTGATACACTTAAAGGAACGCTTAGCACAAAGCGAACATGGGCTATTCTCCGGAGTATGATAGATCCCACAGGAACAAGGACCACCACAAGCCGAACATTGAAGTTAATCGAACATGAATACGATGGCACGACCGATGCCCTCATTGAGGATATTAAAAGCATATACATAAGAGGGCATGACACAAAATCAATGCAATACAACTATAATGGACCTGACAACGCCGAGCTAGACGAGCCCATAACAGCGGCAGAGCTCTATGCAGCCGCACAATCTTTCCGGAAAAACACCGCACCGGGTCCGGACCAGGTTACAATGCGATGCTGCGCAACCTGAGCCGGGAGTCACTGAAGCAGCTCGCGACCTACTTCAACAATAACGTATGGTCCGACGGCGGGGCGGTACCGGACGACTTGAAAAAGGCTACAATCATACTCATAGCAAAACCGGGTAAACCTAGAGATCTACATAACCTCAGGCCAATATCGCTCACGTCGTGCGTCGGGAAGCTTTTTGAGACGGTGATCCAAACCAGACTGAGCAACTACATCGAGCGGCATGGACTTTTTCCTGACTCTATGCTTGGCTTCAGGCCACATGTTTCGGCACAGGACGCCTTCCTCATACTCCGTGATGAAGTTTTGGACCCGCTACAAAACAAGGAAGCCAGGATAGTTGTGGCACTTGATGTCAAGAAAGCGTTTGACACAATATCTCATGAAACGATCCTCGAAGGCCTCGAAAACATAGGTTGCGGAAGGAGGGTGTTTCAGTATGTCCTTACCTTCCCTCGCGAGAGGAAGGCAACGATTGGTTTGGGCAGCACTCGCTCTGACATCTTTGCAATGCCCAATAGATGGACTCCACAGGGCTCAATCTTGTCACCGCTTCTTTTCAACGTTGGGATGAGGCGACTGGCCCTATAACTTGAACAAGCACGAGACCTCGGATGTACAATCTATGCCGATGACATTACGCTCCGGGCACACCGGGGTTCCTATGGTAGAGAAACAAGACCTACTAAAGGAGGCCATAGACAAAGTGGTAAACTTCACCAAACACGCGGGCATGACGTGCGCACCTGAAAAATCTGAGTTCATGAAAGTACGCAGCAAGCGTCGTAAGAAAGTTGCCGTCCCAAGGATTGACATAAATCTCGATGGCGGCGCCATTCGCGAATTCACCCACATGAGAGTGCTGGGCTTACTTATACAAGATAACGGCAACGTCGATGCCACAATTCGGAGTTTAAAACGAACCGTGCAGAACGTGGCACGCATGATCTGTCGAGTGGGACGCAGCCGCAACGGTCTCGCGGAGGACGAAACTATCAGGCTGGTGCAATCGTTTGTGATTAACCGCATCACCTACGGCCTCCCTTTCCAAAACCTCAACAAAACGAAAATGAGGCAAGTAGACACCCTTATCAGAACGGCATACAAATCTGCTCTGGGTCTCCCGAACACAGTCAGCACGGATCGCCTGGAGCGCTTGGGTATATACAACAAATATGAAGAACATGCCGCCGCAGTTCTGATATCACAAAGAGAAAGGCTGAGCTCTACGCCGCAGGGCCGGTCTATCCTCTGACGGCTGAGATACGAACCTACACCCCTGTTCTGCGGCGACGACACAGACTTGTTGTCTCGAAATTTGAGGGACCACCTCTACGTCTCGCCCATTCCACGAAACATGAATGCTAAATATCACGCAGGCCGCAGACAAGCCAGGGCGAGGGCTCTGCAGAAGCGATTCGACAATGATCCGGCCGCCTACTACACGGACGCGAGTGCAACTACTCGCAAGGACTTCTACACAATCACCGCAACCAACCAAGTCACTACGATAACTGCCACAGTGAAGACTACCTCGGTATGCACAGCTGAGGCTGCAGCCATAGCGCTGGCCATACGGGACGCCGACTTTAAGGGTCAACCGGCTTACGTGCTTACAGACTCGCAGGCAGCGTGTCGACTCTTCATGCGGGGAATTCTACCGCGCAGCACTACAAGAATACTGGGCTCACGCCTCGACCTGGATCATGGCATAATGTGGTGCCCAGCGCACAACGGACTGGATCGGAACGAAAGGGCAGACCGCATAGCTCGAGGAAGTAACAACCGAGCGGCGGCCAGAAACCTAGAGGAACCTCCGTCCGCAGTGCGCGATATATTGGAAAATCAGAGAAGGGAGAGACGGACATTCGGCCCTCCGCACTCCAAACTAACCAGAATACAAGCGCGGGACTGGCGTCGCATCCAAACGAACACATACCCACACCTAAATCTCCTATGCAAGATGCACCCGGCGCATTACACAGACACCTGCCCGTGGTGTGGAGCAAAACCCACGCTGGCTCACATAACGTGGGACTGTATGGCTAGACCGGGAGATGTCAACTCACCCCTTCTAAGGCTGACAGACTTCGTACGGCAGTGGGAGGCACTGCTCGCAAGCGAGGACCGGGAGAGCCAACTGGCCCTCCTGGACCAAGCTCAGCGAGCCGCTAGAGCCAGTGGAGCCCTGGACTGAGGGCCCCACCCAGACCTGCCGTTAAACCTTTTACCTATTTAATAAAGTTTTTTCCTCGTCCTCCTCGCTGTCATTTTCTTTATTTCTCTCCCGAGCAAAGCGCGCAAAACCTCTTCTTCACCTCGAGTAGCATCGGCACGAGCGCTTACGAACGCGCCAGCTGTGAACGAAGAAGACGGCGCTCGAACGCAATTATATGGTTCGCATAAAGGCATGTTTAGCAAGCGTGGCTGTGGTTGGTGCAAATATATGTGCGACAGTTATTCTCGCGCTTTTTCTTTTTTCGGGATAGCTCTCATCCGGTATTACGAACTTTCATGCAGGTTAACCTGGTTCATGTCCTGCCAGAATTCGTACTGTCCTCAAATTTAATTTATAGGCCTCGTTTGTGGGGGTTTATGCGTGAGGGTTATTTTTCTATTTCTTTTCTGACTGTTCGCTTTTCTAAAAATTGTTCATTTACGGTGGCACGAAAGCATCTTTACAAAGATTTAATATCGATGTTGTTCCCTCCGCCGCTTTATCGATCCGTATACATCACATTGCCTGGACATGATGTGCTTGCGAGAGTGCGCAAAATGCCAGTTCCCCCTTCTACAAAAACTCTTTTTTTTACAAATTACACACTGAAACCTTGCCCGTTAGAACATGGCTGCATAAAACGAATATTTTCGTTTCATCAGTTAACTGTCGCCTATGTGATGTGCCTGAAACCATTGAACACTGTTTTATTGTTTGTAAAGATGCCATTTTATTTTGGGATGTTGTCCATAGAAATTTGCAAAAATATTTTGATCTAAATTCTCACAGTATCCGACATCTTGTTGCTGCGTATGATGATGTTCCATTCGATATGTTTTTACTGATAGGCCTGCATAGCCTATGGAAATCTCGTATGCAAGACCGAAATGCAGAAAAAACAATTTCCTCGAGATCGCATTTCGTTCAGATGATCCTACACTTAAAAGACATTTACGACCAAGAAGAATGTCAGCCCACTTGGTATCCACTTTTGATTAGGTGTTTAACTTCCCCTTACAAGTTTTTGCTGTGAAGAACGGTGTTGCTGTGTGTGACGTTATCTTCATATGGACTGCTCGTCGACGTTTGATTACTTATCTCCGCCTGGTGCTCATATTGACACGTATACATGTGTGGTAGGAGGATGCCAGTTTAATGTTTGTGCTCGGTGTGCGGGGCCGAGTGATGAAATGCGCGGGCTTTTCCGTGCTTGTGTTCGGCGTGCGGGGCCGAAAAGCGCGGGAGTGCGCGTAGCTGGTGCGCGTGCCGTGAGAGACATCTGGAACGACGGGGCAGCCAAGCTGACAGAACGGGCAGTGCAGCGAGATGGAGCGGACCAAAATTGTGGGCAACTGTGTGGGCGCAGGTCAGCCAGACGCACAAGAAGGCAACGAGAGACACAAAGAGATGTCTTTATGACACGAACGGCACATGGGACGAATACGATAACACATAAACTACACAGATAAACTTGGGTAACTGTCGCGCTCGAGCACTCAGAATGCTAATCAGGAGTCTGGCCTCGTTACGACGGTTCGGCGGACTCTGCTCTGACGGCGGGCGGCGATGAGTACGGGCGGCGATTGAAGTTGCGGGTGGCTCCAGGACATATCGCGGTTCCGGAGCGTTAGCTTTGGGTCGTAGCCCGAGCTCGGCACCGTAGCAGTGGGATGAGAGCCAGGACGAAGCCCAGCACAGCAGTGGGGTGAAAGCCGGGACGACACCCGGTTTGAAGAACAGCACCAGGGTTCTGGGACGTAGCCCGAGCACGGCGCACGGCAGCGGTTGTGCGAGCCGAGACGTGGCTCAGCTCAGCAGGACCCGCGACGATGGTAGAAGCCGGGGCGGCGCCCGGTTTGCAGTCCAGGACCGGGATGCCGGGACGTGGGCCGGCGTTCGGTCGGCTCCATCTCGCTGCACTGCCCGTTCTGTCAGCTTGGCTGCCCCGTCGTTCAAGATGTCTCTCACGGCACGCGCACCAGCTACGCGCACTCCCGCGCTTTTCGGCCCCGCACGCCGAACACAAGCACGGAAAAGCCCGCGCATTTCATCTCTCGCCCCCGCACACCGAGCACAAACATTAAACTGGCGTCCTCCTGCCACACTTCCCCCCTGTTCAAGAACGACGCGGCGGTGAGGTAGGACGCGTCGACTAAATATGCGTAACACACAACACAGAGTGCGGAGTTCGTCCGTTCGTCAGTGAGTTCTTTCTTATGGTCCGGTAATTTCACTTTATACCACGTAATGCACTGCACTCCACTGTTCGCAATGTTGACTAACTCAATGTTCCAAACACTTTACACGAATAAACTTGTTCTCTGAACACATTTGTGAAAACTAACAACTCAAATGTCCGAGGTAATTCCTAAACGATATTCCGTATTTATCATACCAGTTATACCTGTTCACTTTCTTCCGCCTTTTCCTAAACTCCCATGCTTACCTACTTTCTTTCTGCTTTCTTCTCGCTCCTATATACGTCTGCGGATTTCCTGTACCACTCTGAATGGCCCTGGGTAAACACCGACTTCATTTTCTGCCTCATCGAACAGCACGTCTTATTCAGCACACGCGTTTTCTTACGCCGTCTTGCTTTTAACCTCCTGTGCAAGTTATCGCTCGGCGCAGGACGCGCCTGTATCGGAAGTTTCTAGAACATTATCGATGCTTCTTTCCGTTGCCTGTTTTCCCCGACGCTTATGTTATCTGATTGTATGACCGACGCGATTTGTCTAGAACTTTCTGGAAGACCCGCGGGCATCAGGGATTAATCTGGAACCTTCGATGACTCAGGTAGAAAAGCCGACGCGTTTCGCCGCTGATCAAATTTTCGACGATCGCCGACTGTGTTCGCCGCTATCGTTGTGCTTTAAATTTAGCTTGCTTTTGCGGGCACAGGTTCGCCCAATAAACAACCAGTTTCATCATACACAGTTTTGCGACTCTTTTTACCGTCACTACTACGTGACAATATTATTGTAAATAGTTCATGCAAATACATTTCATTCATTGTAATAAATACCATGTTAAAAAAAAGTGGCTGTATAGCCTAGTGGTACGAAGCTCGCCATGGTACTGTGGGTACGCGGGTTCGAATCCCGCCTCGGCAAGGAAGTTTATTTACTTTTATTTCTCTCTTCGTTGCTGATAATGATGATTTCTTGACACGAACCAAAAATTACTGCTTTAGAAAGCTTCAGGAAACATAACAAAATACGCACTTTTCGTTAAGCTCGAACCGTTGATCTAGTAATCAAGAATGTACAAATGTTGGGATATTAATTGCCAAACAATACAAACTTAGTGTTGTCATATTAAAATGCAGACTTTAGGGTACCGATTGCCCGATAAGCAATGTTGGCCTACACAATGCCAGCGGGAACCGAGAATACTGAAACAATTATTGTAGCGTCTGAAATGAAAATGCGTTACATTCTCAGAAGCAGGAGCAATATATGTTTTCAAGACTGAGTGACGGATTAAACTTGTCATCGTTTTTTAGGCATTATATATAACATCTAACCCAGTTCAGTGCAAGATGTACACATTTGTGTTTAAAGTACATGTTATCTTCACATGTTGTGTCATTTTATACTGATGTAGTTATTACAGGACGAAGCTTTCCCAAACACAACAAAGATATGTTGTAACAGGCGAGCTCCTAGCATTAATATTGACAACTTTAGTGACAACCCCACATGACATTGGCGTGGGACAAGCAAGGCCCACAAGCCTTTCACAACAGATAGAACATACTAATTTAGCTGATACACGCAATAGGCTGACCAACAATTTCGCCCACGAGCAGATCAAGAATCTCTCAGGCAAAGAAAAAATAGTGTCATTCCAGCAGGGCTTCTCACACAAAAATTGTTGTTGGCTAGTTGCTACGTTGGTGAGGAACCTGCAATAATTTTAAACGAAGAATATTGGTAAGTGAAAATGTCCTAATTTCCACATCTCAGCATTTAGAACGACATAGAGAACATTGAATAAAAGCGCAATTTCCTTTGAGCGAAAAAAAAAGAAACTCCGTGACTCGTAAGTACAGGGATTCCAAAATATTTAGAGCAATTTTGCACTTTCGGCAATTCTATAGCTGTGTGTAAACAATAGGTATAATAACAAGTAACAAAATGCATCACAAGTATGACCTTCAAATGAGTGAAAGCAACTTTTTTCTTCCCTGCGATGGGATCAGCTGTGCGAGCGGATTTGTACTTACGCTTCAGTGTGGTTGCCAAGAATTTTAATGCGTAAAAGGAAACCATTCCATTAAGCATGCAAAATGCGTCTTTCTTTTTCAGCTATTTTGTTTGTATTTGTACGAAAGAGATGACTCAGCAAAATTCAGTGGCTATGGTGTTTGGCTGCTGAGCACGAAGTCGCGTGATCGAATCCCGGCCACGGCAGCCGCATTTCGATGGGGGCGAAATGCGAAAACACCCGTGTACTTAGATTTAGGTGCACGTTAAAGAACCCCAGGTGGTCCAAATTTCCGGAGTCCCCCACTACAGCGGGCCTCATAATCAGATCGTGCTTTTGGCACGTAAAACCTCATAATTTAATTCAGCTCAGCAAAATATGTGCAATAGAATTAAATGATGTCACTTCTCGTCATCATTTTCTGCATTCATTGCACTGCGGAGGAGTGACATTTTTATGGCTGTCATGATGTCATTGATGTTAAATTAAGTCTTGAAAAGCCTCACTTGATTGCCACCTTATGCACACGCAAGCGGTGGGCTCACGTATTCATCATAGTTTTTATTTACCATTTTAGTTATATGTGTGGAGGAAATAACAACGAAAAGACCTTGGATCGAGTCCTAGTCAATGTGAGGTCCGTTCACAAATCATATTCTGTTGTCGTCGAAGCACTTGTTACGACGCAGATATGCAACCAGCATGTACCTTGTCCGCATGCAAACATCATGCAAGAGTAGAAGCGCAGTGAAGTAGGATGTTCACCGATATACAGGACACGAACGCTGTGGACTTCATCGATGCTCTTATATGTAGCGACTACTACTGGTGTTTCGAGGCCGGTAACATGCAGGAAATTGTGCAAAGACTTAGAACCATAAATATGAAGCTTTGATGAACAATAGTTGGACCAGTAGCTACATTCACCACTATCTATAATTGCTCCGAGGCATTGATGCTAAAGGCATCTGTCACTGACGTCAACCATGTCTCTTATTTTATAAAAACTAGTGGGAGCTCGAGACGCTTAGTATAAAGGAAGCGGAAGAAGTGACCAGCGGGAATCCGGTCTTGAAGTCCTTCAAGGAGACAATCACCGTCATATACAGTCCTTATGTCATATCATTACTGTGGAAACCAACAATTCCTTCGGACAACAACAAACAAACAGCAGAAATACGTCTAAACCAGCTAATCCAGAAGCGTCGGCAGAATTCGCAGCTTTTGTGGGACTACCACACTGTCATCTTAAAATACGTCAATAATGGTGTGGCGGAGCTTGTCACTGACGGTAACTCAGGGGATTCTACCTGACCATTATACTACATGCCGCACGACGCAGTCATCTGTGAGGATCGTACAAGAAAAATTCGAGTGGTTTTCGAATCATCGTCTCATCACCAGGACGAACTTCCCCTCAGTAACAGCTTGTTTTCCAGCCCCAACCACGGTTACCTCCCAATTCTTGTTCTGCAGTTCAGGAAGCGTCGCATTGCTTTAATCACAGTTATCGGAATGACACTTTACAGATTTCCATCGATAAAAAGCTGCGAGATACTTGCGATGCTTGTGGCTCGAGTACCTACTGACTCTTGGACAGCCCTTACCATACATTAGCACATGACGCATGACTAGAGTGCTGTTCCGAAGGACCTGCAGTCGCTTTATATTATCGGCGACCAGTCAACATCATCTGGAGAAGATGGCTCTGAGCTACTCTGATACGGTCAAGTAGCTCATGTATTTATTTAAGTAGATTGCGTTATGATCAGCACCCAAACGACTGAGGGCGTATCTAAGTTGCGCTCTGAAGCAACCGATATCATCGGAAAAGCTTGCATGGAACTCCACAAGTGGGCATCTAAAGAACCAACGGTATTCGGTGCTAATTCAGTGTAGAAACCTTAATTTCCTCTTGGACAAATAACTGGAGTGCTTAAATTGCTTGGCGAGGTCACGGGATAGAATACCGGCCACAGCGGCCACATGTCGATGGGGGCGAAATGCGAAGACACCCGTGTACTTAGATATAGGTGCACATTAAAGAACCCTAGGTGGTCCAAATTTCCGGAGTCCCCCACTACGGCGTCCCTCATAATCAGATTGTGGTTTTGGCACGTAAAACACCATAAATTATTTAATTAAATTGCTTGGATTATTGTGGCACCAAGTCGCCGACACGTTATCGTTCACTGAAGGAAGCTTTGGTGAATTCGTGCATCAAAATACGACCAGTAATATATTCATGCTTCAAAGGACATCACGCCTCTACGACCCCCTGGAATTTCTGACACTATTCACAATTCGGATAAAGATATCCTACCGAAAGCTCCGTAAAAGGCCAGAAGAAATCCTAAAAGAATGGTGCAAATAATACGCAGAACTTCGGGAAATTTCTGAGGTAGAGATTCCTCGCTTTTATTAGAAGAGCATCATTGGAGTGGACATAAAATATAGCCTTTACTTCTTCGCTGACGCAAGATAAACAGCTTATGGTGCCGTCCGCTACATAGTGACCACTGATACCGAGAGAACGACGCACTCCAGCCTCGTATTGTGCAAGGCTCGAGTCCCTCCCATGAAGGATATGAGCCTCGCTCGACTCGAACTCCTAGCTGGTCTTGTGGCGGCACGTACGTATACTTGCGTCGCGAGAAAATTAGCGGAATACTCGTACATAGAAACGGTAAGCTTCTGGTATAACTCGATGATTGCGCTCTCTTGGCTGAACGGAGATCCCAGTAGGTGGAAAGAGTTCGTTCGGAATTGAATCACAGAAATTCGAAACACAACCGACGTCCATTCGTGGAAGCATTGCCCGGGAAAGTAAACTCCTGCTGACCAGCTTATACGAGGAAATTCTACTACACAGTTTAAGGACAGCGAACTTTGGTGGTCAGGACCCTTGTGGATAAAGCGGATTGAAGAGTAATGGCCACGACAAAGAGCCCTTACATGTGACATTTTCGTAATAGGCACCGAAGAACACTTGCTTCAAGTACTTCGTCTGTGCTACACCCTCGCCACCTGGACATACTATTTTAGACATACAAAATTGCTGCTCCATAACACGTCTACATCATGTGACAGCAGGAATTATGGCATATATAGACAGGATAAGGCGTCAAACAAACTATTTCGAAACTCTCAAAGCGGTAGAGGTGCTAGCCGCGGAAAACTTTACTGGATAAAGAACGTACAGAGAACGGCTTTCTTGAAAGAAATCCAACATATCTACAAAAGAGCATTCACCTTGAAGGATTCGCCACTACGATATGTGACCTGTTTTATTGATGCCGACGGTGTTCTTCGCGTCTCGGGTCGTGTAACATTTGGGAACAGGTCCAATGAGACAAAGAATGGTATTGTATTTCAGAAGCACAACTTGTACTGCAAGCTTCTTGTTCTACAGAGTCATTATCAACTTCTTCATGCTGGAGTTCGTGACACACTAGTCAGACTGACGGAGACATTTTTGACCTTACAACGCCGCCAGTTGGTGATGAAAGTTATCAAAGGATGTGTTACTTGCCAGTTCTACAACGCATGACACGCAGGCGAAGTGCAGCGCCTCAGTGGAGACAGTTACCACATCAAAATGATTTCAAGTGACTGGACGGGACTTCACCGGACCACTGTACATGAATCAACAAGACAGCTGTGAAAAGGTCTACGTGGCTTTGTTCACATGCGCCGTGCCTGGGACAGTACACATTGAGCTGCTAAAGGACATGACAACTTAAAAAAAATTCATTGTTGAATCCATTCCGGTGATTGGTTTTGCGACGAGGGCTACCAAGAACAGTGTATTCGGACAACACATCGACGTTCAAGAGGAGCCAGAAAGAACTCGGCCAACTGTGGAGAGCGATGCGAAACTAAGAAATTTTCGACTACTTCTCAAAGCAGCACAACTTAATGTTCATCGTAGACCGTGCTCCGTGGTGTGTTGGATTTTTTTAGTGGATAGTCAGATCCGCGAAGCTCAATCTGAAGAAAAGCATAGCAGCGAAGTGTACGAGCGCAGACGAACTTCAAACAAGACTGACAAACGTATAACCCTTTGTAATGCCTGGACCGATAACCTGCGTCTACAACGACTGCCAGGATCCCGAACCCCTCACTCCAGCATATTTTCTTCGTAGGAAACGCCTGACGCCTTTGTCGAAAATAGGCATCGAAAGCTTGTAAACAAGGACGTCACAGCTGCTTCCATTGTGGACGCAACGAGCAGCGGTACAATTTTCCTTTTGGGAACGTTTGTCCAAAGAGTACCTATGTGAAGAGCACCCTAAAGCACCAAACAGGCAGCTTCACTCAGGATCAAAGTCGGGGAAACTGTTATGATACAAGACTCTAGCAAGCGCCGTCCAACCTTGAATATGTTTGTAAAACGACACGGAGAACCGAAATCCCGCCGTGTGAAAACAAGCGGAGGGACCAACATCACGACAGCCGTGCAACGCTTGTACCCGGTAGAGTCTCCCCTCGACTAACGTAGCACGCGAAGCAGGCTGTTGAAACTTTTTTAAAAGAAAGGACGACAGCAGGCACGTTAGCGCGCCATCTCGGAGCAAACCAGCCACCGACCGAGGCGGATGCTTCTGAGTTTCATTAGCATTGTTCCTCACGCAAGGCGTCGAGTTCCTTCACGGCACATGCCCAGTGACAAATACCCAGTAATCAAGTGGTCTAATGTTAGTTTCGAACCCTGTTCCTTCAGAAGATAAGCCCATCAGCCGCGGACTGCCAAGTGACCTAAGTTGACGGGAAAATGGTTAGACACAAAGGTGGGCAGTCAGTTTCCCTAAGTGTATGAAGTTCCCAAGAGATGCTAATTGCGTAAAAAGGTAAGGAAGTGTTACACATTTGTAAAACGTGAAGGCGAAAGCCTACCAGCTATGGAAGCAGACGATGGCAAAAGCGCGAGCAGTGGCACGACCGCGGAGGTCAGTATGGTGACGCTGGCATGATCAGCGGTATCGGAGCCAGCTGTGGAAGACGACAACGACGACGACGAATGTGCGAACAGTGGCATAAGCGCGTCTCTGCGACCACGTGACGTGTGAAACCACGAACGCACTAGGCACACCTTTAGTAGGCCAAAACCATGTAGCAGCCGTGGCTTCCGAGAAGCGTGCTCGTCTCGCAACGCGGAGGTGGGGGTTCGGTTCCCAGCCATACCTAAATGTATCGAATTTCCTTTTCAAAGCCACAAATTTACTTCGTTTGCAGGAACCTCCCAGGGAAATGTGACATCAATCTGAGCATTTTGTTGCGATCGCAATTATATGGACACTCTAGGCGAATTTCCGCCATCGGCGTCATCGTTGCCGTCGCCGTTGCCGTGAGGTTCTGTATAAAGTCCACGGGCGATAAAATCGTCGCCGCGCGCCGTACGCTGTATGTGCGAGTGAAAACATGCGACGGTGAGCCGGCAATCGGGGCTCGCGCACGCAAAGGCGCGAAGCGGGAAGGAAGCTCGCAGACATACCGCAGCTCAGCCGCAACACCACCGCGATAGTGTGCTTCTATTATGCGAGGGCACAACGCTCATGCCAGTAGCGCAAGTGAGAGCACTGCCCTGGTTCCGCCACCAAGGCGATTTAGCGTAGCGTTGACCGTGCGTACACTTCTCGTCATATTTGCAGACGGGCACATTCTGTTGTTCTGGAGGGCCTCCAAGTCTCCGGGTGTGTGCCGCGCATGCACCGTCGATAGCAGGAAAGTATAACAATGCCGACGGTGATGTCGGAGACTGGGCTCTAGCATCCATATAATTGACATTACAATGAAGGGAACATAGAAGGAATGAATTAAGCTATCTCATCATCTGTAGGGGGGCGCACAGCGCACCGATGACGCATTAGATGCACATTCCAAATCCTCCGGCTTGATCCCCGTAAATCGCCCCAAATTTTTACTCTGGGATAAAGATAACCGATACGAGCAGACAAAGGATATCGTCGGGAACAAGAAGACACAAATATTTTTATGGTCTACGCAAAAGTTCAAGTGTTTACGGCCGTTTTTTACCACGCTACCGGGAAGATCACTTGGCCACGCCCGCACCGCAGTATCGCCGACAAAGACTGAAGCAACAGAATGTCTTCCCGATGGACGTATTGGCTCGCCGAAGAAGGCTGGCACCACCCGATGTATCTTCGAAGCTATACAGCGCAATAGTGACAACAGGGACAGTAAATGAGACACGGACGAGCGCTGACTGCCAACTGAACTTTAATATGCAAAACATCAAACTATATACAAAGGAAGAGCGAGGCTCCGGTTATAACAAACTAACCAGATAAAACGAACCGCTAAACATTAGAAAAGATGACAAACCAATGAAAGTGATACATCGCTGAAAAAAAATTCATATCCCTACCCCTGTCGAGGAAATGGGGGTAAGTGAAGTTTGTGGCAAGACGTCGCTGTCGCAAGTGTTCCGCTTCGTTTGCCCTAAGCTCAGGGTCGGCGACTATTCACTGATGTTTCGGCCTCAACATCGCGCTCCCGCAACTCGGGATCCGCGGCTCTGCGCTGCCATATCGCCTGGGCTTCGGAAGCCCTCACGCTAGAATCGGCACGTCGGACGACGAGCCCTTTCCCGAGCGAGTTCGGGGCGCCGTTGCTCAAATGCAGCCTGCTCATCAGCGATACGCACCACGCTAGGTCTTCCCATCCGCTCGCGGCAAATGATCTCAGGCGCGGGATGCACGGCGGAGCGCGCGCCAAACCCCTTTCCTTCCGTTTCCTTCCTCGCGTCCTACCAAACGACCCTGATTGGTCGGGCGCGTCACGTGATCAGGCGTTGGTGCAGCTTTCCCCGCACCTGCTCTTCCTTTCTCCCTTCCTTCTTTCCTCCCTTCCTTCCTTTGTTTCTTCTTTTTTATTGCGATAGCAATTATATGGACACTTCAAGCGGATTTCTGCCGTCGGCGTCGCCGTGAGGTTCCGTATAAAGTCCAAGGGCGATAAAATCGTCGCCGCGCACCGTATGCGCAAGTGAAAGCGCGCGGGGGACGCGCGCTATCACGGAGAGCGAAAGCCCGTCGGAGCGCAAACGCCAGTCGCGCGAAATTCCATGGGGGTATGGGAGGGAGGGCGGCGGGGCGACGCTGTGCTGCGGCACCAAATGCGTATCTTGCAACCGGGCGCAAGGGCAACTGGCCACTCAATCTCCCACGCGAAAGGAGGAAAGCGGGAAGGCACAGCGGGAGGGGGGTAGCTTCTACTCTGCCAACAACAGCGCTTGTAGTTTGCCCGGCTGCGGCGGTTGCCCGCACCTTCTCTTAAAAGCGGTCTCCACACGGCTCTGACCTTTGTATGCGCTGTGAATTCGCCGCTCAGTTTCCGTTGAACCTTCGCTCGCTGCGGCGGCTGCGCTTGCTGCCAGCGTTTTGACAGTGGTTGTCTGAGGCCATTCAGTGTGATCTATTCATATTTGCTTGTGCGCGCTGACACCACGCTTGTTAATGTAGTTAGTAAGCGAATGTGTCCAAGTTTATGCAGCCGATAAAACTGTTATCCCTACTCCAAATAGCTCTCTACTAATTTGCTATCACAATTGATGCTTCGCCTTTCGGGCGATACTCCGACATGATTTCTTTGGTCCTTCGTTATTTTTCTTTCTTTCTTTACTTCCATCGTTATTTATTTATTTCTTGTGCCTAGCTCATAGCCGGGTATCCCGGGCTCATACCCGTATATCCGAAACGGTTATGTGCCACACGTGACCTTTTGAGTGACTACGCCGCCCCTGGAATCTGTAACGCAACACTAGGTTCGTTTGAAAAATCATCACTATCGCAATGCACACGTGCAGCTCTCAAGACACATGATTTCTTTATCAGACAGAGCAAAATGATGAATTACTGACACAATCACCCAGTTACTGACACATCAACCGTCATTTCGGTTGCGCCCAAAATTATATGAGTGTGTTCATCTCAGTGTAAAATGAGGTGTAAACTGGATAATTCCATTGCTTACTTCTATTGCTGAGCTGATTTGAATAAAATTTTCAGTGCATTCGTTCACAATTCCTAACTGATAGCTGATCCTTTTCAGGTCAATGCCATTTCAATGGAACATACTATCCTAACGGCAATTTCAGTACGTGGTTTCCTAAGTGCTATATGGCATTGTGCAACACAACAGTTAAAGAGCTGACGCTTGTTGTGTAAGTGAACATTCAAACAGGCAATCTTTCTTATGTGCGCAACTAGAGTTTCTTATAACGTGACCTGCATAGAAAACTGGCGCTGAGTCCCTATTGCATGCATACGAATGTCGGAATGTGGTAGCGTCACATTCGCATGGCTCTTGGAGAGCCAGGACACCTTCAAGATGCGCCTGGCTAGCACCATTTTATTTGTTACAATAGCTAATTCTCCAGGAAAACCGCATGCAAACGGCTGATGCTGTTTACCAGCCAAAAAAATTATTCAATAATGAGGTCTTCTGTTTGGACGAGCAGTAATTTGAAGCGAAAAAAAAAAACACTTGGAGGACGCTTAAGCTTTGCCTTTAAGACTGTAACGCGATAGCATTCAACGATCCCTGAGTGCTTGTCAGGCTTCCCGGTAACTGCAGCTTTCTTTTTTCTCCAATTTCGCCCGACTTCGCCTCTGCATGCGGCTGCTGAGGAGGCGAGCGCCATCTGGATGGTATTTTTGCAAGCAGAAACCGCAGCGCCCCACTGTATCAGTGGTAGAAATGCTGGGAAAGGGGCATGTGTTTGCGTTTCCGTGCAACAACTTTGTTTTCTCGTACATTCAAATTACAATCCGAGGCTACCATACCTGTAGCTTGTGGTTAAGACGTACTTTCCAATTTTTGTAGCGTTAGCTACACTGGCCTAGCCAAGCCCGCTTCGCGTGGCACATCAAGAGCCGTGCTGCGCATGCGCAAGGATCAGTGATGTCACACGGCTTGCGCACCACCGGAGCCACCGGAGCCGGCACCTCTCGCGCACTCCGCCGCCGCCGCGCGCGACTCACCGTCGCCGGTCTGCGCATTCCAGAGGAGTGACGTCGAGCCGTGGTAGACGCACTGGCGCCGGCGCGCGCTCGCTCGCTGTGCAGTCGCCGTCTGACACTGCGCTGGAGCCGCTGCGCTTCTGACTGGCGTTTGCCAGTGTGGTATAGCCATGGAGAAGGAGAGCGCAAATGCTGCTCAACAGCGCAGAAGAACGGAGAAGCTTGACTCATCGGATCCCGAAGTAGTTGCCTGGCAATTAGCGGTTGAGCGTAGGAGGAATGAATACATGTGCCACTTAATACGTATACCGCATGTGTGTCATTGGAGCAGCAGTAAGCATGACAATCAAGCGTGACTATCCATCCTTGACAATCTAGGCAACCAGGAAAGCTAAGAATAATCAGCTGAACCTTTGCTAACGCTACGTATATCCTGGCATAGCCGAGCTAAGCCACTGCAACTTTTTTTTTACGTATATTACTTTGAAAAATCCACTTAGTTCACTGACACCTCTGCGTCATGCGGAGGGCCTGTGTGGTCGTGTGGTTCGGGATTATTTTCTCCGCCACAGACGCTGGCGCTTTCACCGAAGCCAACGCCGACACCGACTTCGGATTTTTTACGACACGGGGGCCTTAACGCTGACGCGTTAAAACCCACCGGGGTCCAGCGAAAGCTGGAGGATATAGCAGAAGGCGCTCGCTCACTGGGCTCAAGCTTGCCGTCTGGTTTTGTTTTAAAGTGAGCTTTCTTTGCCTCTTCTCCCTACTTTCTGGGCGCTGCTGTGGTGGTCTGGCCGCGCTTGCCGCTGGGTGTCTTGCCACTCCTCCAGATGGCGCTCGCCTCAGCAAATCCCGAGTGTGCCGCTTGAGTTTCTTATTGTAATGACGAGAGAAATACGGAAAGAGAAGCAACATGCTCGTTGGAAAAGAAAAAAACCGAAAAGGTGATGGAACAGGGAGATAAGAGAAGTGATCGTCGAACGACAAAAAGCATCACGAGAACACAGGCAGGCAAAAAAAAAAAGCGCAGTTGCCGCAGAATGAAGCGGACAGAAAGTGGCAAATATACGGGAAAAATATCTATGGTTCGTATAATGGTTCAAGGAAAAATAAAAGGCGAAAGTGAAGGTTTGTTGTCAGAAATACATGTGAACAAGATGGAAACACCAAGAATATTTGGAACCACATAAACTTATTGGGCAGGAAGTCTGGAACTATGCAACATATTCATGACGAACATGTAAACAAACTGGAAGGGACACGGCATTATTTTACGTCAGAAAAATAACAGCCTAATCTTTCCAAGGCAATGACGAGGTTGTATCTGAGGGAAAAAAGAGCACGAAAGAGAACCAGATGGAAAAGGAGCTGGTGCTGACAAATTTTAATTGGAAGAAAGCCGAAGGAAAAATTCCTAAGTACACTGCCACAGGGCTAGACAAGGTTCCCGTTAGGCTCAATAATGAACTAGGATTAATAGTAAGGAAGCTCTCTCGAAAGCAGTTGAAAATAACCTTAAAGCATAGACGAATACCAGACAGTTTCCGACAAAGTAGAACGAATTTAATTTATAAAGGTAAGGGTGAAAAAGATAGAATTCACTCATATAGACCGTTGATCGTTACATAGGTAATATACAGGTTAGCGATCATCATCATTATAATCATCATAATCAGCCTGTTTTTATATTCACTGCAGGAGGAAGGTCTCTCCCTACGATCTCCAATTGCCCTTGCGCTAGCTCATTCCAACTTGCGCCTGCAAATTTCCTGACTTCATCGCCCCACTTAGTTTTCTGCCGTCTTCGATTGCGCTTCCCTTCTCTTGGTACCCATTCTGTAACTCTAATGGTCCACCGGTTATCCATCCTACGTATTACATCGCCTGCTCAGCTCCGTTTTTACTATTAATGTCCATTAGAATATCGGCTATCCCAGTTTGTTGTCTCATTCACAACGCTATCTTTCTGTCCATTGACGTTAGGCCTAACATTTTTCGTTCCATCGCTCTTTGTGCGGTCCTTAACTTGTTCTAGAGCTTCTTTGTTTACCTCCAAGTTTGTGTGCCATATGCTAGCACCGCAATACAGGCAGGTAAATTAAAGCTGCAAGCATGGACAGAGAATAATTTCATATTTGGAGAACTTCCGGCAGGAGTCGGGATGATGACTTATTCGTTCTCAATCAGTGAATAAAATATCTAGAGATGAAAGGGCGCCGCTTTATGTGCCTTTTTTACACATTACCGGAGCGTATGACAAAAGAAACCTCAACATATTATGGGATATTCTGGAAGGGTAAGGCATAGCCGACGACTGTATGGAGCTTATTAGAAAGATTTAGCTGGAAAATACAGTTTGCGCTGAATGGGAAGGGATGAGGAGCGAGGAGCAAGTAGATATCAACAAGGGACTGAGACAGGGGTGCCCTCTATCCTCGCTGCTGTTTATGATGTACATGGTAAGGATGGAAAGGGCGCTAGACGGAAGCAATGCTGGGTTTATTCTCTCATACAAACAGGCGGGTTGTTACGTTCGGCGACAAGCGGGGGCAGCGACTTTACAATATCTCCCGATTGCCTGTGATGAATCGATTCGGGAAGCTGAAAAACGTCCCACGGGAAAGATCAGCGGCGACACCATGCCTAGACACGTTTCAGAGAATACGTGGTTACTAGATGTCACCTGGGCGCCGACCACGACGCTAGGAGCAAGAAACTCTTGGAAAATGGCCGCTTCTACGACGCTTTCTCACGGCCGCTCGACAGACCCGCTAGCCGCCAAGACCGTTCTCCAGCAAATCCGTCGATGGCTGGCCCTTCCAGGGAACCCAGACGCGTCAGTTCGAGTCAAGCGCGAAGGCACCTGTCTTTGAGAGTCCCCTCCTTTCGGTGGGGGAGTGAGCAGTGTGTGCCCGAGGGCACTTCTCCGAATGTGTTCAGGGAACTAAGGCGCCGGAGGATAATGAGCACCCTCACCTTCAAGGCGGACCCTTCGGTGACTCTAGACGCTCCGATTGGAGGAAGGTGGGACCGCAACTTGGGGCCAGAGGGCTTTTAAGCGGACGTGTGCGGCTCATCGGGTGCTCTCCCATCTGCCCTGAGATGTAGTGAGTGCTCTTCCTAGTTCTCTCCGTGAGAGATGTAGCCAGTGCTCTCCCATCCGCTCCATCAGGCAACTCATGCTACCAGAACAATGTACTGTGCTCCGTACTCCGGCGAGTACGTGTATTCCCATGTCCTGCAAATAAGTTTGCATTTTCGATGTAAAAAAACCCGTGTTCAATTTACCTTCTATTCATCACGAAAGAAGCAACCATCCTCGTCAACTCTGCTTGGACGACGGCGTGGGACCGCTAAGCCTCCGTGTGACGCCCCGGTAGCGCAGGCCAGCTACTCGTTTCGAGACGCACCGGCGGCGTAGGCTATAGAGCGTGACCCTCAGTTTGATGTCGGACTCCGAGGCCACGACTCCCAGCTCCTACAGGGTACAGTAATAGAGCAGCAGCTTCCAGGTTTGTTTTATGCGGACGACATTGTGTTGCTAGCAAACCAGCAAAGTGGCAACGTCTAGCTAACATCTGTGGACAGGAAGGCGAGTCTGAAATGTAGTGTTAAAAAATCAGGTTTTATGGTATTCAATGAAAACAGTGAACAGACACTGTCAATACAGGGCCAGAAAATACCTCCGGTAAAAGAATATAAATAGCTTGGTATGTAGATAAACGAAGGCAATAGATATATGGAAACACAGGAAAAACAATAACAGCTAAGGAGAAGATAAATGCGGCCCTAATGTAACACAGAGAGCTATGGGGATACAATAGGTACGAGATGCTCCGGGGTATGGGGAAAGGTATAATGGTTCTAGGACTTACATTTGTAAATGCGGTTGTTTGTTAAAGTCAGGGGTACAGTGAGGACTCGATGGCAACCAAATGTCATTCGACGCCTCGCACTGGGCGCTCACGGGAAGACTACAAATGAGGCTTTGCAGGGTGATATGGGCTGGACAAACTTTGAAGGGAGGGAAGCTCACAGTAAAATTGATTATGAAGGACGACTGAGAAATAGAGAAGAAAGTAAATGAGCTGGGACAGTGTTCAGATATTTGTACAGGAAAAACATATGATTCACAGTGGAGGAAAACAACTGGGAAGCTTACCAGCAAGTTTGTGACCGGTAGGTTGAGCAACTTGGCACCAAAGAACGTCAAAAAGAAAGTCAGAGAGGCTGCGATAATCGCAAGGGTAGAGGCAATGGAAAAGAAACCTGCTATGAGTAACCACTTAAGAGGAAAAAACGAAATCAGGAAAGAAACAATTTATGAAAACTCAAAGGGAAGCTCTTTTTGAAGCGAGATCGGGATGCCTTAGACCACATCACTTTTAAAGTGAGATACAGCAAGGAAGAAGAAGCATATGCTTGCTGCCCTAAAGCTATAGGAGAAACGATGGAGTATGTTTTATTAGAATGTGGAGATATCTGCCCAGTAGTCGAATTACACACCATTAGCCTCCTAGAAGCCCTTGGGTTCAAGGATAGCCAGGGGAAAGTAAACATGTCTATGGAGATTAGTAAGAGGCAATTGGAAGATTGGTGGAAGTAGGGAAACGTCAAACAACGGAGGCGCACAAAAACAAAGTTCCCAATAGCGGTTCAGCAAGTTTGGTGAGGGAAATTCTTCGCGTTTTTTTTTTTCGTTTTTTTTTGAGGATAGGTAGGACGTACATCGTAATAACAAGAGCTTGGTGGCGCGCCCCGTTCCAAAGGGGACGCTCGTAACATCCATCCATCCATCCCAGCCGTCCGGCACCGCCGCGGGCCAGGATGCCTAGTTTGTGCGTATGGCCCGTGCTCGCTTTCCTATGAGACAAAAATGCAGGTACTGCGCTGTGGAGGTGGCGTGCTGGGCTGTGATAGTGTAAACATGACATTCGTGCATAGCCTGAAGAGAGTGCTTTGAGCTGGCGTCCCGACAGAGTGCAGGCCACGTATGCAGAAAAAGTACGCAAGAACGCTCCAGCAAAATGGCTCCAAAGCGTGCACTCAGCGTCAAGAACCCCTAGACGAGAAAGAAGCGTCACGCGAAAAGGGAGCGTCTTCACTACGGAGCGAAACGTGTTGCAGGCCAGCAATGTATGTATACAATGTATACGTACAATTTTATAATAATTAATTGAATTACTTACAGCCCCATAATTCAATTAAAGTTTAAGATTCCTGCCATATGCGATGTACCATGTGAAGCAATCATAATGCTCAACTCTCTGAGATTCCTAAACATGACGCAGAACAACGCCTCAAGCAAACACGTCTAGCTGTGTGTTGTTAGGGCTCACATTGGGAATTGGGCTAAACGCAGAAGCAATTACACATTCGCCGCCAACATCATCGCCATTTATCGTCAATTAAAGCAAACAGCACACAAAGCTTCGCTTACATCGATTACCACAGTGCGTGGGATCTGTCAAATTTTTTTCTGACTTTGTTACGCACGGCAGTTGAGAAAATATGTTTCATTTATTGAGGTAGAAAGTACGGGCGAAGGAAAAGCTTTTGTAAACATTTTAAGGAAGCTTTATATAATAAACCATGACCGTGTATTAAGCAATGCTTCGTTTGAGACAAAGCCTTGCACGTCCAAATACCGGCATTCCCAAAGCAGGACAGCGCCCCTTATCAAATTGACATGGATGACGGCACAGTCCTCTAGAGAGTTCTTTAAGAAAATATCTTTACGCCACTATAGTACCATAATATTTAGAATATGCCACTGAAAGAAAAGGCGTAACTGCTAGACAAAACAGTAACATCTACCGTCGCGACGACAGCACGGGGCCAAAGTGCGTCAGACAGCAAATTCAGGAATCCCATGCAGCTACATATTTCTCGGCTTGGCAAGAGGATTTATCTGCCAGATTTTGCTCGCGCAACTACATTTTTTATGCGCTGATAAGAAGTGGCACTCTTCCCGTCGGCGTTCTTGCAGCAGCGGGTTCTAAGGCATCGAGTTTCTGTCCTTTCCTTGCATTGCGACCGCGAAATGGCGGCGCAATGCTCGATAGAAGCGATAGAAGCTATTAGGGCACTTTTAAGCAATCCTTCAGCTATTTAGTTCCCGTGCGCTGTGAACTCAAAAGTGCCAAAACTAACAACAGTATTTGCTCCTCATTCTGAAAGACTATCGGAGTGCCGATGTTATGCTCCGTGGTAAGGGGCCGACGACACTGCCGGAATTGTTTCTTTCACCACTGACAGTTTTTATTGTTTTTCGTGATCGCCTTCAATAGGGCTTCAGAAGGGAATATGTTTGGGCATGTTGGTTATTGATCGTAATGTTTATTCACCGTAACATAGCGCTATGTCAAGAATGCAAGCTGTAATGAAGCAGAGGCGCTCCTGTGTATATGCTCACTGAAGAGGAAGACGAAGGACCGCGCCGTGATCGCGAGTGAATCCCGTGCTACGAACAGCCCTTGCAGTCCCTTCCTGAACCTAGCGTTCCAGCAACGTTATCAACGACTATAAACTTCGTCGCATTTGGTGGAGGTTGCTGCGATCCTTCGCCTTGTCCTGGAGCTCCGCACTCGAACCCTGCCTAAACCAACACGTTCGCCTTGCACTATGCCTGATCCCGCCACCTCGTTGCCTGCACCACTGGCTGCCACTGCCGTCTGCGCCGACGTCCCTCGTCAACGCGACCCACCGATTTTCAGCGGGACCCCCGAACACGACGTGGAAGACTGTCTCTCATCGTACGAACGTGTAAGTGGCCATAACAAATGGGACGACCAGTCTAAGCTGTCCCACGTGTCTTTCCACCTCACCAACGTAGCCAAACAGTGGTTCTTCAACCACGAATCAGACTTTTCGAGCTGGGGTGCTATGCAGGATGCGCCGAGTTTCTCCTTCGCACGAGTTTCACCCGAGTTTACTCGATGGCAGTCAGTGAACGGAGATAGCAAGGAACGTGCAAGAACAGCAGGCAAAAAGAAATGTCGAGATAAAGCCGCGTATGACAACATGAGCGCACCCTGCGCGACACAGTGCTTTCATGCTTCAAGCACTGAAGACTGCGCAGCAAAACGCGCCAGCGCCGGGTATTGTTATCAACGTATTATCACCATTTAGCAATACCGTGACTATACCGCTGTTTATCTGCACACTTGCCGTGAGCCACTTGCCACGCCTTTCTAAGGCGCGTAAAGGGCGTGCCTCCTCTTTCGAGCATTATCTGTCTATCCTCCGTCGAATGCGAACAGGGCACATGCGGTGCATTGTTGCGCCTACACTTTCCCTCATTCGATTACGTTAAAATACAACAAATAAAATAAGAAATACTTTATTTCTTGAAGTATCTGTTTTTCGTTTAGAATGCTATAAATGTTTGATGACAAACAGAGATCGAGCGAATTATTAAATTTTGCACTTTTTTGGCGCGAGTGGCGACAGTGAGGCGAAAGCTTACAAGCGGATACATTGTAGAGGGTCGCAAGCACGAGGGAGTTCATACGGTGAGCAGTCGCCAGGGGCGCTGCAGTGCTATCCTTGATAAAGCCCCTATATATAAAAAGTAGCGTTACGCTTTGAAGATTGCCGCAGCCTCCTCGCACACCCTGTCCGAGGCCGACACCGCGTCGGTATTGGCTAGGGTTGCCAGACGGCCCCAACAAAAAATAGCCAAATGATCTCAAAATGTAGCCCAAAGATAGCCAGACCCAAATTTTTTGTCACCCAAAAGTAGCCAAAAACATAGCCAAAAGCTTGATGATGTTCTGGAGGTGTCCTATAGATGGTGAAGATGGTTCACGGCCTATTTCCGGCTTGAAAATTGCTTCCGCCGCATGCAAACAGCACAACAGTGGCCTCAAGGTCTGCGTAAAGAATTCTAGTGAGAGCTGCCACTCAGACGTGGATTTGGACACCACTTATTGTTACAACGAGCCGAAGGATTTTGTTTTCGAATGATTCATGACGTTATCAGTATTTACTGAGCCACGTTGTAAGCTAACTTTAGTTCACGCCTCGCTTTCCTCGAGGCATTTTTCTATAAGTGTCGAGCAAAATACTGCCAGCTCCACCCTCTAGGATCAGCTTCGGCTGGTCATGATCAAGTGCCCAAGAGGCGGCCCGAGCTCAATGCATTTTAGAATAGTGATGCCTTTCCTACGCTTGATTCATAAAATAAGCAAATTATTTCTATCCCGCTCTCTCTCTTTCTCTTCCTCTCAATTTTGTATTTTTCACTCGAAAGCAGCTTGATGCTGAGTTAGCAAATGCTGCCGCTTAGAGGCACGCTGGACTCTGGAGAAAACTTGAAACCTTCTCGCATTTTCCTGGTGCGAAGGGACAGTTGTGACTGCAATTCGCCTTTGAGTGCAAAAACGGAATGGCCTGCTGGCCCGTCGCAGAAGAGGTGAATTAAAGTTCACAGTTTTAATTGCCACCTGGATTACGGCGCTGGCAATAACCAATGTGGTATTAGTATCGAAGCGTTGAACTGTGGAATTTTTAAACAAGGCTTCCCTGGCAAGATTCGTGCAATCTGAAAACGTGTGCGTAAGTTTCTGTGAATGCAGGCACGAATGCGTGTGTGGCCAAATTTCCGAGGGGGGCTGTATACCCGCCGGGGTGGCTCAGTCAGCTAAGGCGTTGCGCTGCTGAGCACGAGATCGCGGGATCGCATCCCGGCCCCGGCGGCCGCATTTCGATGGAGGCGAAATGCAAAAATGCCCGTGTGCTTGCGTTGTAGTGCACGTTAAAGAACCCCAGGTGGTCAAAATTAATCCGGAGCTCTCCACTACGGCGTGCCTCATAATCAGAACTGTTTTTTGCACGTAAAACCCCAGAAAGAAGAAGAAGAGGGGGGCTGTATACCTTATTATCTTCGGTGTGACTTAAAAAAATAAAGAAATGTAATTCCACTAGGGAACACGTACGCGCGCGGCGACGTTGTTACCGTGTTTCAAATTTAGACGCACCCTCACAGTGACGACCACGACCACAACCGCGGTAGAAATGCGCTTGAAGTTCCCACATAATTGCTATCGCAATAAAAGGCAATACCTCTTGCTCAGTTACCTGCTATTTTATCATAGACAACCACTTTTGTTAAACCTAGTGAAAGCATTCTCACGTTCCAAAAATACTCAATTTACGGGTGGTCAGCCCGCCGGGGTAGACAACAGTAAAGGAAATGAGCCCGCGCACTTTGATAACCCATTCTTCGCGAACACACTCGGCTCGACTAGGCTGGCGCACCCTCCGTTACCGTCACTACGTCACACTAACTGAAAATGGCGCATGTGCGTTTTTGCTTCTGCAAAAAGGAAACGCAATAAGTATCCTATAGCGCATTCGATTATCCTTTTTTAATAAAGCCGCTGGGCCGGCTTTGTGTGTTTACAACGGCTAGAAGAGAAAGAGGGGACGGAACGGCAGCGGTCCTCCACGGGCACCGTGCCGTGGCTACCGATCTTCAGATAACGGCAGACGACGAGCGAGTATAAAGTGCGTCCACCGCAAGTACGAAGTGCGACAGTGCGCTCGTGCCTGTGCCGGAGTTCGTGATCATGTGGGAGCCTCACGCAAGACATTGACCCTACCTTAAAACATCCTCATTCTCAACTGCAATATTTTAAATGTTGAATGGCTTTAGGCTTTGCAGATGTAATAGTTGCCTTCGAATGCGGAATGAATTTGGGAAATTTTTGTAATAGAGTAAGAAATTTGCCGAATTTCTTATTCCATTCCGAAACAACGCACCACCAGACGCTTTTAAAACCAAATATGAGCATAAAGTAAAATTTACCTTTGAAAGAGGGGTCCTTCTCCCATTCCTTCTATATGCACGGCTGTATTTCCCCCACTTAACCATGCTTAGTTTTGAGAACGGTTTTCTTACTAAACCACGCGTGAAGCGGCAGCAGATGGCGCCGAAACCAAAACAAAAAGATAGCTTAGCCTGGAAAGACGTGTAAACACGGCAGCGATGACTTAACGCCATCCACTCAGCGCCGACATTGCCTAAAAGCACAGCCTTCGAGATTGCCTACGCAACTTTTTCGCAGCAATGAGCTTTGGGTTTTCATAAACCGGCGTTTGCAAATTTTGTCAGTGCTGACGTCCTTAATACAAAAATAGCCCAAATATAGCCATGTAGCCAACTCGGAATTTTCGACGCCAAGCCGCGTAAAAAGTAGCCCAATTTGGCTATTAATAGCCCAATCTGGCAACCCTAGTATTGGCCTAATGGCATCACGTGGACCGTCGAGCCCCCGGGCGCTGGCTGCGTTTGTTTACGATCACGCTCCATCGCCAATTTCGCCCGAGAAGCGTCTACCGACTGGTGAGGAGCACGACGATAGCGGCGAACACAGTCGGCGATCGTCGAATCTGATCAGCGGTGAAAGATAAACAAGTGCACGTGTTTCAAGCGGTGTAGGCGGCGCAATGGTCGAAAAAGGAGCGCGAAGGAGAGGAGAAACGAAGAGGAGAGAAGGCGGAGGAGGAGAGTGTCGCTACTTTTTATATATAGGGGTTTTAATCCTTGATAGGGTGCTTTGATGCCCGCGCATCGAGGTCCTCTAATCCTTTATAAAGTCAGTCATGACAATGATCTTTCCATTCTCTGACTATTAGGCGAATGGCAACGCAGCGCTACGACATGGTTGTTCACCGCAGGTGCTTTACTGAGGCGGCTATAAAGGCCGCCGCTTTACCAATTGAAACGACGGGAGCAACGGTTGTCACTGCAAAATGGCTTTGCGGTATTCTAGGGTCCGTAGTGACGCAGCACAGTGAAAATGCGCCCGTTTATCTGCGTGCGGGAAGCCTCCGCGATGCATTGCAAAGAAGAGCGCGCTGCCCAGTGACACAATTCATCGCTTGTCATCGCTTGCCCAGTGAAGGTGCCTCCGTGCGCATGTACGGAGTGTGTTGTTCTCTCCAATGTGCTTGCCCATTGCCTCTGCTGCTGAGCTAACAGCGATCGCAGATGGATATAGTAACGACAGCGCAGCAATCGCATTTTGGCAGGCGATGGCTCCTGTGTGCAGTTAGGAAATTAAACTTCGAACGCAGGAAGGGGTTGCAACTATTTAGTGTGCCGTGCTTGTGATGAATAAATGCCATCGCACTGGGTTTTAAAAAGCGAGCGTTTCTCGGCGCTGACCGTGTTTGCGACACTGCGGATCCGATACATCACCGATGACAGAGCAGCCATCTCAAACAACAGCTGCGATACCTTGACGTTGGAAAACACGACGCACTGCTCAGCATCGTCATCCACCACGGCTCATCGACGCCTTGCAAGCAGCTACAGTGTCGTTCCGATAATTATTTGCTGTGCGCTACGTCGCTACAGCGCAGACAATGAACCATGTAGTGGGGCCATTACAGCCTAAGAAGATAGATGCATAAGCCATCGATAGTCGCAGCTGTGTTTTTGATAGTGGTTCTCAGTACATCACCGACGACAGTGTGATGTGCGTATTTTCTGTCGGCGGTCAAGATTGTTGATGCCTCTCAGTTCCGCACCACGTCGCTGTTGCCGGAAAATAAGTTCGGCGTGGCCCAACCGTGGCGGGCGCGTGCACAAAAGTTACATGCCTGCCGCAGAGCGTGACGTATGGTTTTGATTGACACGCGAACTCGGGCCAAACTCTTACATCGCGAAACCCCCCTCGAGTTGAACTCGGGAACATGGTGGCGGCAGCAGCAGCCTGTGTAATCGCATCCAGCGGCAATAAGCGTCAATATGACCGTCTGGACCAGTTCACCTACATGTCCGACGTAGAGTTTCAGCGTCATTTTTGCCTTTCCAAAACGTGAGTGCGCTCGCTGTGTGACGAGTGAGGCGAAGGCCGTCGTCTGCGGAGATATTGTGGCGGGCAAGTGATGCTTTCCCAGCGCAGACTGGTGTGACTAGGCTGCGGAGGAATAATTCGTGCGATCGCTTCGGCTCTCTCCTGTTTCAAGCAAGCTCGTCCACCGCGCCCCAGCCCCAGGCAAGGTCCTGCGTCGTCATCGGAGTACTGGAGCACCTGCGAGCACCTGGGGTTCAACCCGGTCAAACCAACCTGCGCAGGCGAAGTAGTCACATTATATTGGAAGATTCAGAATGGACGCCGGGCTGCCTTCCGGTGCAACAGGTGCCGAAATCAGTTTTCGCAGGTACACGGTACCACTGCACTCCACGGGCAGAGCGGTGAAGGAAGTTACTGCGCCAACACGGACCGCCTCGGCCGTCCGAACGACCACATCTCCAGGCGGCCAATGATTTGGCTCACGTACTGCGTGAGCAAAAGCGTAGACATATGGATGTTGAAAGAGACCGTAGGCTTGTTTCCTCTATCGGAGCACGCCATCGCCGACTGGAGGAGCTCCCCCGTAAGGTCGCGAGGGACGAACTGCTGGCGCGAGCTCCACTCGGTGGCCCCGGGAAGACAGCGCAAATTGACGAGTGCATTCTTCGCGGCGAGCAAAAGTGCAACCGAGGCCGCCTAATGACGCACGACAACGTTCCGCCCAGCCGCCAAAACTACGGTGGTGTTAAAGATGGTGGCCCATGGGTCTTCGGCATGGTCTGCGCGACCTGAGGGGTACCGCTACTTTTCAAGTTCGACCGACGAAAGGCGCGACGCTAGGCGCCATTATTTCAGCCAATGTTCAACCGGGGACCACAATTCATAGTGACGAATTGGCCGCATACAACTGTATCCCAAATTTAGTGGATGCTAACGGGGCTCTGCCTCAATCTGCATTGGGAGACAGTTAACCACAGCGTGCACTTTGCGAAACCAACACGGGCGTTCACACGCAAAAAATAGAAAGTTATTGTCAAAAAGTGAAGCGCCACCTCGTCAGCGATGGGTACAGGGTAACTGCACCGATGCTGGAGTCCCACCTGGGATGAATGTGGTGGCACTCAACGGCCACGTGAGCTGCAAAGACCCTTTCGTGCATTTGTTAGAAGCCACGGATCGCTCGGGCTACCCAGTATAAAGACTCTTTCCTGCGGTTGTTAGAAGCCATCGCTCGGCGCTAGCCAGTATGAAGGTGCGTCACAATGTAAAAGAAAATAAAGCGTAGTTTTGTATCCTTGCATGAGTGTTTTCCGACATTCCTGAGTGCTTACACGGTAAGCACGCGGGAAACCACTTCTGCGCTAGCCGACGCTCCCTTCGTCTCGCAGCCTTAATTCAGCGCGAGCAATGAGCGATCTGTTGAAAGCCCAGTGTAAAAATTAGGCGCACACCAATCTGTGCTCGGAAATGGGAGCGCAAGCACGTAGCGAGCCGCACCAATTCAATCCAGAGGAAAGAGAAAGAGCAACGAGCGATCTCTTCAACGCCCAGTGCTAAAACCAAGCGCACACCAATCTGTGCTCGGAAATGCTAGCGCAAGCACGTAGCGAGCCGCGCCAATCCAATCCAGAGGAAGAATGAGGAGGGCGAGCACGTCGTGGTATAACGCGAAACGAATAAAAAAAGTGGTCGCAGTTTCACCTGAAAGGCGAAGCATCAATTGCGATAGCAAATTTGTAGAGAGCTATACGGAGTAATGATAGTAGCTTTATCAGCTGTATAAACTTGGGCATGCAGCAGTACCGGCAACACGCAGAACTGTTGTCGACGCCGTCGGCGTTTTGCCCGCGTTCGCACAAAATGCGTGCGGCGTTGGTGAGTGTTGCCGGAGCCTCTGATATAAATAGGCACTTGGTGCCGCAGCTAAACGTCGCCTCCCTTGCCTCCCCCCCCCCCCCCCCCCCCACGGCATTTCGTGCGTCAGAAGAAGGCGCGTTTGCTCTACAGATATGGTGATTGTAAAGGAGGAAAGAGACGCCTACTTCTGCAGCCCTTAAGGGAGCACGGCACAGAACGCCCGTTTGTTCTCCGCCATGCGTTCACTCCCCGTGAAAGCGCGCGTCCCTCGCTCCCTTTCACTCGCACATACAGCGTTCGGCGGCGCGCGGTGACGATTTCATCTCCATTGACGTCATACGGAACCTCACGGCGACGGCGACGGCGACGCCGACGGCAGAAATCTGCTTTGGAGTGTCCATATAATTGCTATCGCAATAATACAAATTAGTCTTATACACATTCAGTGTACAAATTGTAAACGTTAAAACACATATACCCTACGGTAATGTGACTAATATCATTGTACTAAATGCCTTTATTTGATAACTTGCTTGTGCCTCTAATGCACTCGGTGGAACGACAAACAAGTGAAAGAATGCATGACCATGCACCAACCGTATGATCACGTGAGCCCCAGTTTGTCGACCGCCCATATGGCAACGCCCAAGGGATGATGGCCACCCAGAGTGAATCTAGATAAACCAATGAAATTGGAGGTGTGCCGACGGAGAAACTTTGTCTTGTTACCATTAGTTATTTCATCTTGGGGCGTCGCCAGATCTCGTGAAGATCCCGAGTTTCGCCAAACTCGGGGCATCCTGCATAGCACCCCTGGTCAGCTTTTAAGACCCTTTTTGCCAAAGTGTGTGATCGCCCCGCTGTGCGTAAGCTACGCGCTGAACAGCGTCTGCGTCAGCGCGCACCGCAGCCTGGAGAGACATTCCACAGTTACATCGAGTATGTTCTCGATTTGTGCAAGCGGATAAATCCCCGCAAGTCAGAGGATGACAAGATCAAGCATATCCTTAAGGGCATGGAGGACGGCGCTTTACAGATGTTGCTGGCAAAAAGCCCAACTAGCGTATTCGTCCTTATTACCCTATGCCAGAGCATTGGCGAGCAGCGCCGCCAACGTTCCACCGCCCGCCAGAACATTCAGCACACCCATTCCGTCTCGAGCATCGCGGTTTCCACCGACCTACTGCCCAACTCGACCCTACCGCACCGTATCAAATATTGTATTCGTGAAGAGGTGGCCAGGCAGCTGTCGCTGCTGCCACACAGCGACGCATCTACAGCAGCTTTGATTCCAAAGCTACAGCAAGCCATCCGTACTCAGATATCTGAAGCGCTTCCTGCAGCTTCTACAACCCCCCCCCAACTCAATCATATGGGTGCGCCGCTGTCCTATAGCGACTTTACCAATAGCCCTACGTCGCTGCCGCTCAGATACACAGCCGTGGTGGCACGGCAACGTTCGCCGACAACTTCCTTTCCATCGGTCATGCATCTGGCTTCATTCCCCGTTGCCCAGCCGTCACCGCAGTTTTTTTGTCGAACAGAGACTTGGTGCACTCAAGACAATCGGCCTATCGGCTTCGCCGGCGGTGTTGCTGGCCATGTGGCGCGCTTCCGTCGCCACCGCGCCCCAAACACGCATACCACCTTTGAAACGCCCACCTACCCACCACAATACGCCACCGCGTCTCCATTTTCACCGAGACGTCTTGACACTTATCGCCGATCAGAAACTCGTCGTTCACCGCGGCGATCGTGGCGAGCGAAGTGGCGGGGAGGGAGGGGAGCACCGAGACCCGCTGCTCACCTTCAACGAAATAACAACGCACTATCAGCTGTCGAGGAGGGCCTTCCCGCTCCCCCACGCTAAACTCAATAGGCCACAGTCATCGATATTCAGAATGCTTCAGACAGGGTCGTTCCCCTCGAGAGGCAGACTGAGCCTTTATTCACCAGAGGTAGAGCCGCAATGTCCGGATTGTGGCGAATCATACTGCTCGCTAGCGCACATGCTATGGCAATGCTCCGCGTTAAGCGGCACCATGTTCCGTAAAGAAGAAGACTGGGAGGACGCCCTGCGAAGCGACGACCCCCAGACCCAGCTCCAGGCTGTCCAGAGGGCTCACGAAAAGGCGGAGGCTCACGGGCTTCCCGTCCCAACGTGGGTGCGGCCCGCGACCCCTACCGACCACTAAACAAAGAATGGGTGGGCAGGGGTTCCCCAGGACTCATTAAAGTTATTTCCTCCTCCTCCCTTCCCCTCTCTGGCGTTCGATTTCACCCCTGCGTCGTCAAGCTCCCGCCTTAAGAGGGAAATTGACTGGTGCAGTTCCTGAGGCAAGAACTACAAATACATAGACACTTTCAAGACCTCTATCTTCGGCACAAAATTTTATTGCCGTTTTTTGTAGAGGGAGTACCCGCAGTGGCGCCAGTCGATAGCAGAGCCGCCGTTCCCGTTTTTCACGAGAACCTTTGTCGCAAACTACGCAAAGTGACTACAGCTCGCTCTGGCCTGGTGCTCGCCACTGCCAGCGCGCAGCGAATTCACCCTTCCGCTGTATGCACCGCCCGTGTCGTCATCAACGAAGTTCTGTTCATAATGGAGTGTTTCATGCTACCATGGTGCTCTCACGACCTCATCCTTGGTTCGATTTCTTGTCACGTCATCATGCTGTCAGTGACAGTTCGCGTGCAGAAGTGTCGCTTTTACCACTATGTGAATCACTGCTGGCCGGTTCTCCTCACGTTGCCGATAAACTCATTGTTGATGCCGACACAACCATACCCTCCGAGTCGTCGATGGCTGTTGTCCTGTCGTCTGTTGCCGACTCTCACGCCACTGTAGTGCTCACGCCGTCCGATGTGTTTGGTCAGCGCAAGGGCATCGTTCTTCCGTTTGCCGTGTAGCGCCCACCGACGCCGCAGCGCGGAGCGCTTTGTTCGGTGCTCTCAGCCAGTGCCTTGGCGCCGGCTATCAAAGAAAGAGAAAATAAAAGAAGCGCAGCGCGTGCTCGAAGCGCAAGCTCGGCACGCGCAGTGTCGTTCCAAAAGCCAGCCACGCGGGTCGTCGCAGCCCCGTCGCTCGGCTCGCCGCCTTCGCCCTTCTGACCAGGGACGACGGCACGGCTCGTACAGCCGCTGTCACGCTGGTCGTCGCAGCCCCGTCGCTCGGCTCGCCGCCTTCGCCCTTCTGACCAGGGACGACGGCACGGATCGTACAGCCGCCATCACGTCCGGGTCACCAATGTAGAAGGGACGTGAAGGCGGCTGTACGAGCCGTGCCGTCGTCCCTGGTCATAAGGGCGAAGGCGGCGAGCCGAGCGACGGGGCTGCGACGACCAGCGTGGCTGGCTTTTGGAACGACACTGCGCGTGCCGAGCTTGCGCTTCGGGCACGCGCTGCGCTTCTTTTATTTTCTCTTTCTTTGATAGCCGGCGCCAAGGCACTGGCTGAGAGCGCCGAACAAAGCGCTCCGCGCTGCGGCGTCGGTGGGCGCTACAGCCGTGCTCACTCTAATATCTTGGTCAACTGTGATGCTGGTCACCAACTACTACCAGTACCCGATCAGCATACTGCGTGGAGAGACCCTAGGATACTTTCAGGCGGTCGACTACGTTGACGATCTCGATGTTCCTACCGACTCCCACCTTTGTTACGTTGACGCCATCGCTTCTGTCTCAGACTCGTCGTCTTCAGTGGGTTTTGACAAGGCCATCGACCCTACTCTTTCCCCATATCATCGCCGCCAACTTCTCGCTCTACTTCACAAGTTTCTTTCTTCTTTCGAGTGCAGGTGCCACCGGTGTTTCTCACACCATTGACACCAGTTACCACTCCCCCGTGCGACAGCGCCCGTATCGTATCTCGGTTGAAGAGCGCCGAGTCATGACGGAGCAAGTGGACGACATGCTCTAACGTGAAGTCATCCGTCCTTCTCAAAGTCCTTGGTCTTCACTTGTCGTATTGTTAAAACAAAAAGATGGCTCCATTCGCTTTTGTGTCGACTACAGACGCCTAAACAAGATACGGAGAAAAGACGTTTATCCACTGCCTCGGATCGATGACCTTCTCGACTGCTTGCAATGAGCAGAATATTTCAGTTCCTAGGATCTGCGCTTCGGGTACTGGCAAGTTCCAATGGCTGAATCTGACCATCCGAAAACCGCATTCGTTACACCCGATGGCCTCTACGAATTTAACGGCATGCCCTTCGGGTTGTGCAACACGCCTGCTACTTTCGAGCGTATGATCGATACCATCCTTCGCGGCCACAAATGGAAGTCATGTATATGTTACCTCGACGACATCATCGTCTTCTCAACCGATTTTTCGGCACACCTCGCTCGCCTGCATGACATTCTGACCTGTCTCGCCTCTCCCGGCCTACAGCTCAACCTCAAAAAGTCCTGTTTTGCTGCAAACAAGCTAACCATCTTGGGTCACGTAGTCTACAAAGACGGCGTCCTCCCGGATTCAAACAAGCTCCGCGCCGTTGCAGACTTCCCAACACCCACGTCTATCAAAACCCTCAGAAGTTTTATTGGCTTATGTTCATATTTTCGTCGCTTCGTACGCAACTTCGCATCTATCATGGCGCCCTTGACAACTTTACTTTAGGTCAGTAACGGCATAGCAGCGTGGTCACCTGAATGTGATGCGGCATTTCAGCAGTTGCCCAACTTGTTGACCTGACCACCGATTCTTCGCCACTACAACCCTGCTGCTCCCATGTAAGTTCACACTGACGCCAGCTGAGTTGGCCTTGGTGTGGTCTTAGCGCAACAGAAAGCTGGCTATTATGAATACGTCATCGCTTACGCGAGCCGTACTCTTAAGAAAGCAGAATTAAATTTCTCAGTGACAGAAAAGGAGTGCCTAGCGATCATCTGGTCACTAAGCAAATTTCGTCCATACCTTTACAGCCGTTCGTTTGCGTAGTTACTTACCACCATGGCCTTTGTTGGCTTTCTTCCTTGAAAGACCAGTCGGGACGCTTAGGACGATGGGTGCTTCGCTTGCAAGAGTACGACATGCGCGTCATTTACAGCTCCGGTCACAAGAATTCCGACACTGATGCGCTCTCCCGCTCCCCACTGACGCCTGATTTGGCGTCTTTGTCAGATTCGTCGTCCACCCTGTCACCATTGACCATGACCGACATGCTCACAGAGCAGCGCAAGGACCCAACACTTGCAATGTTACTTGACTACCTTGCCGCTCCGTCTGATGTCTCTTCGACACGAGCACTCCGTCGCCAAGCAACCCACTTTTCCGTACGAGACTACATTCTATATCGCCACAACTATATGCCCGACGGTCGGAAATGGCTCCTTGCTATACCTCGTCATATGCGCTCTGACATCTGCGCGTCTTTTCACGCTGATTCCCTATGCGCTCATGCCGGCGTCCTCAAAACTTACGCAAGGTTGCCTCAGCGCTATTATTGGCGAGGCATGTACAACTTTGTGCAAAAGTACATTCAGGCTTGTACTACTTGCCAACAGGGCAAGACACCTACACACCGTTTCACAGGACCGTTGCAGCCGCTACCATGCCCGGCTCGTCCGCTCGCCCGCTTCGGCATCGATCTCTACGGCTCGCTTCCATGCAGCGGGTGTGGAAATCCGTGGATTATTGTCGGCCTAGACCATCTTACTCGCTACGCTGAGACTGCAGCTCTGCCGGCAGTGACCGCCCTTGAAGTTGGTTTTATTGCGATAGCAATTATATGGACACTCAAAAGCAGATTTCTGCCGTCGGCGTTGCCGTCGCCGTCGCCGTGAGGTTCCGTATGACGTCATTTGGAGAAGAAATCGTCGCCGCGCGCCGAACGCTGTATGTGCGAGTGAAAGGGCGCGAGGGGCGCGTCTTTCACGGGGAGTGAACGCACGGCGGAGAACAAACGCGCGTTCTGCGCCGTGCTCGCTTAAGGGCGGCAGAAGTAGGCGTCTCTGTTCTCCTTCACAATCACCATGTATGTAGAGCAAGCGCGCCTTCTTCCGACGAGCGAGAGGCCGTGGGGGAGGGGGAGGGAAGGGAGGCGACGTTTAGCTGCGGCACGCAGTGCCTATTTATATCAGAGGCTCCGGCAACAGTCACCAACGCCGCACGCATTTTGAGCGAACGCAGGCAAAACGCCGATGGCGTCGACAACAGTTCTGCGTGTTGCCGATGCTGCTGCATGTCCAAGTTTATACAGCTGATAAAGCTAATATCATTACTCCGTATAGCTCTCTACAAGTTTGCTATCGCAATTGATGCTTCGCCTTTCAGGTGAAACTGCGACAACTTTTTTTCATCCTTCGCAATTTTGTTCTTCGCCACGGTGCTCCCAGACAAGTACTGAGTGATACGGGCCGTGTCTTCTTGTCGGAGGGCATCCAAGCCCTCCTCGCTGAGTGCAGGATCATTCACCAGAAATCGACCGCATACCATCCCCAAACCAACGGTCTGACTGAGCGGTTCAATGGCACACTTGGCGACATGTTTCGGATGTATATTTTATCCGACCACCCCAACTGGGACGCCGTACTCCCCTTTGTCACGTTCGAATACAACACCGCGACACAAGCTACTACCGGCTTTTCCCCCTTTTTCCTTGTGTATGGCCGTGAGCCTTCATGCCCTTTGCACACCATACTGCCGTACGAACCTGACGCTGCAGAGTACACTCCACTTTACGAAGTCGCCAAGTATGCTGAAGATTGCCGTCAGCTGGCACGTTCCCTCACTAGCGAGACTCAAGAACGTCAAAAGACACGACATGACCATACTCATCAACCACTACCCAGCTTTGCTCCCGGTTCTCTTGTTTGGCTTTCGATACCAGCCCACATTCCTGGCTTCTCTTCCAAACTCCTGGCGCGTTATCACGGTCAACTACACTTCACCAGTCAACTACATCGTTGAGCTGATCGCAGTGTCACCAGACCTGCGTCGTCGTGGGCAAGAGACATTGCATGTCAACCGCCTGAAACCGTACTACGACCCACTCATCCTCTTTGCACCCTGAGTCGCCAGGATGGCTACGCTTCACTCCCGCGGCATTGTAATGAAGTAGAGACGCCCCTGTGTATGTGTCGACTGAAGAGGAAGACGAAGGACCGTGCCGTGATCGCGAGTGAACCCCGTGCTATGGACAGCCCTTGCAGTGCCTTCCTGTTCCTAGCGTTCCAGCAACGTTGTCAACTACAATAAACGTCGTCGCAAAGCACTTTATTTGATAAAGCTACTGACGGCCAACTGACGCAATCATCTCCTGCCCGTATCTCGGCAGCTTCTACGATTTCCCTGGTCAAGCCATTGCAGTGGCGATACACAACAGTCTGATCGAAAAAAGGCTGGTAACGTGGAGACAAGTGTGGGAAAGGCAGCCAGAATGTTAGGTCGCTTTCTGCGGTAAACTTTTCTTCGAGAATATTTGTGATATTGACGTGTACTGCTTCAGCTTTGCGCCTATTTCCATTTAGGCAATTTCTAAGAAGAATTGTTAAGGAAATCTGGTATATGACATCAGGAATATGGCATTAACGTCCACTGAATATTGCATAAACGCGTTGTGAGGTGCTTGCTTAAATACATCTATGAGAGAAAAGTGGATTGCCCTCGGTTGTCGCTAGCGTACTCGGTTCACTCCGGAAAGTGAAATGCCTCGGTTTACTAACAGCAGATTTTTACTGATGATTTCAGGTGCGATGCGAAATCGTACTCCACATGTGATATGCCGGAACCGCCAAAGGATGGATACCCTGCATGTTGCCCTGATCCGATCTGCTGAAGAGAGACAGCGAGCCATAACATTGAATAAAGGGAACTGCGGGAAAGCCACCAAACTTAAAATATTTGTCTGAAGTTAGCGTTTAACACCTAATCAGAATAGAATGCATCCTTATGAAATGCTGTCCAGCTGGCATTATACATTTTGCAAGGCATCCTTTTCTTAAATTCAAGGTTTTACTTCCCCGCCGTAAGTCATATCGCCTAGGTCACTTATTAAAGCATGCTACTATCTTTGTGTGGATGGGCGAACAAACTTTTTTTCTGCTTTCTTTTTTTAAGGATGAACCCGCCTTTCCAGTAAAATTGCTTGTATCACTGCCATGGTTATTTTTTGGCTTGTTAAAATATATCTTGTTCTTAGGGTTTTTTCTTGCTGTCGTATAGCGTAGTATGTAACAATTAAGTCGATTCTGTGCATCGTCAGTAACCTATATTTATGCTTTTTAAACTACAATGCAATAATTTATTTAAGGATCGTGGTATGAAACGTCTTAATTTAGTATTTCCGCCAACGAATGCTCACCGAAACAACTCTGCTCTGACATTTACTTGAACTTATCAGACATTGGAAAGTTTCCCTCCAAATTTGTGCCCCGCAAAAGAGAAACACCTGGAAGACACCACGCCCAGCTATTGTCTCTCTGAAGCAACGTCTGGCACGTCACCGAAATGCAGAGCTTCGTTCGTATCATTCGTTTTCTTTGTAGATTTTGTGATATATATGCCTGCATTTATCATTGAATTCACACAATTTAAGGAAACTCTCGCATATGTAAGCTAATTATTGCACGCAACAAATGAATTAAACAGAGCAATGTCGACGCCAGTGTCTGGCTGCGCGTTTCGACTAGCTGGTCTCATGACCGCTTCGGCACTGTCGTAGTTTTTCCCACATTATCCAGAAGCAAATCTGGTGCACCGCGCAAGCTATTTCTAATGCAGCTGTGTCATCACGGAAATGTCAGTATGTGGGTTTGCAGGCTTATCTCAACATAGCTTCGCATAAAGCGGAATCGTTTTATTGCGATAGCAATTATATGGACATTTCAAAGCGGATTTCTGCTGTCGGCGTCGCCGTTGCTGTCGCCGTCGCAGTGATGTTCCGTTTGACGTCAACGGCGATGAAATCGTCGCTGCGCTCCGGACGCTGTGTGTGCGAGTGAAAGGGTGCGAGGGAAGCGCGCTTTCACGGGGAGCTACGGTTCGGTGGTCCCAGACACCGGCTCTGCCACGGCGGCTTGCACGGCACCTGCCCTGCAGAAGAGCAAGCAGTGTCGTCTGCCCAGACATGCCAGCTCGACAGCAGCGGAGTTGGCAGGCCTCCACCTAGCCGTCGATCTACTCACCGAGGAACAGCCTGACATGCCGGCAGCCATCCTCTGCGACTCCAAGGCAGCCCTCCTCGGCTTACAGAGGCCAGAAAGCGCCAGTCTTGGAGTCGCCCTGCTGCCTACCCGGCTGACGGCGCTGCAGGATGCAGGCCACCCGGTGTCCCTACACTGGATCCCCGCCCACGTAGGGATCTCGGGTAACGAGGAAGCCGACACCCTGGCGAAAGACGCCCATCACGCCACTGTGCCCCTCAGCCGGGCCGTGACGGAGGGGGACTTCACCAGACTTAGGCTAAGGCGACACCTGGTGACCCTCCACCCAGACAAGCGGGTGTCACTGGGACGCCCCCCACGCCCACACCCCCAGCGAGGCCTAGCTCGCAGGGAGACTTCGCTCCTGCTCCGGCTCAGGATTGGCTGCAGCTGGACGGCAGCACGCAGCCATCGCCTTGGACGAGCGACGTCGCCGGCCTGGGCTTCCTGCGGGGAGCCGGAAACCACGGAGCACCTCCTGCTAGCCTGCCCGACGTACCTCCAACAGCGGGGCCCACTCCTGCAGGAGTTCCGCCGCCTGGGCCTCCCCTCTGGCAAAGAGGAAGATGTCCTCTTCCCCGGCCGACATTACCTTTCTGCCCTTCGAGGCGTCGTGGAGTACCTTGACTGGTAAGGGCTCTCCTCGCGCCTCTAAGACCGGATTTCTGCAACAGACGGATGGTCTCGCGGCCTCCCAACTCACCCCAGGCCTGACAGGTCCGGAACAACACCCCTGCGGTCTAAGCTGCACTCTAAGGCCTACCATCTCGGCCTGATACGGGCCGCCACAGCCTGCCGGTTTGCCTCGCCAGCCATGGTGACGACTTCACCATGTCCCCTTTCTCTCCCACTTTCCCCTCGCTGTTGGCGCTGAGCCGTGCTCCCTCAAGGGCTGCAGAAGATAGCGTCAACCTTTCCCTTTCACACGAACCACTTACACACACACGGGGAGCGAACGCACGTCGGAGAGCAAACGCGCGTTCTGCGCCGTGCTCCCTGAAGGGCTGCAGAATTAAGCGTCTCTTTCCTTCTTTACAATCACCATATATAGAGAGCAAGCGCGACTTCTTCTATCGCGCGAAAGGCCTCGGGGGGACGGGAAGGAGGGAGCGGAGGTGACGTTTAGCTGTGGCACCAAATGCGTATTATTGCGATAGCAATTATATGGACACTCCAAAGCAGATTTCTGCCGTCGCCGTGAGGTTCCGTATGACGTCAACGGCGATGAAATCTTCGCCGCGCTCCGGACGCTCTATGTGCGAGTGGAAGGGCGCGAGGGACGCGCGCTTTCACGGGGAGCGAACGCATGTCGGAGAGCAAATGCGCGTTCTACGCCGTGCACCATGAAGGGCTGCAGAATTAAGCGTCTCTTTCCTCCTTTCCATATATAGAGAGCAAACGCAACTATTTCCGTCGCGCGAAAGGTTGTGGGAGGACGGGAGGGAGGGAAGGGAGGCGTCGTTTAGCTGCGGCACAAAATACGTATTTATATAAAAACGCCGCGCGCGTTCAGTGCGAACGCGGGCAAAACGCCGACGGCGTCGACAACAGTTCTCGCGTTGCTGGTTCTGCTGCATGTCCAAGTTTATACAGCTGATGAAACCACTATCCTTACTCCGCATATCTCTCTACTAATTTGCTATCGAAATTGATGCTTCGCCTTTCGGGTGAAACTGCGACATTTTTCCCACATGTCACGTTTTATGAGAATGGCATCCTGTTATAAAGTATTTGCTTGCCAATAATGCATCTTTGGTTATTGTTTATTCATATTTAATGCAACAAGTCAAGGAAGCAAAGAGAAGTTGATTATTGAATCTCCCGCACCAGTTAACCTTCCAGTTTTTCTTCCAACTTTCGCAGCCACCTGCAAGATTCACGTTTGAAAAAATGGCACAACCCAGCACAAGTTGTCATGGGTTGTGAAATATTGGTTTTACATCATAATACAGAACTTTACGCTGACGATCCATTTATCATGGCATACCCTGTGTGCCTCATAGGCTTTTTTCCTTCATCCCGCAACACCTGAACAAATAGTCACAGTTATTTTCTTTCTATGAAACACAGGGCCTGGTCTTGATAATTTCAGCACATCTCTCATAAAATGATAGCGTGCTTAATATTCGGAATATTTTCCTACATAGTGAACCTTACCTTTTGACAGTAATTTTTTCAAGTTTTTCAAAAAAGGAAAAATAATCCCTGTTTTCAATAAGGGAGATAAGCGTGTAACGTCCAACTGCCGCCCTATTGGCAAACTTTCTTTTTTGTCGACAAATTCGACAAGATTTTTGTCGAATTGTCGACAAACTAATCGTAATACGCTTATCAAATTATTTGTCAAAATTTCATATCCTGTCACCAAATCAATCTGGCTTTAGGGAGAGTTACTCAACTGATTTAGCACTAATATTTCTAAGACATAAGATTCGGCAGGCAATTGACCCTGAAAATTTTGCTGGTGCATTATTTATTGATCGTTCTAAAGTGTTCAATTCACTTTTCCTTAACGTAGTTTTTGCTAAATTAGACTCTATTGGTATAACTGATCCGGCATTGCGATTATTACGTAACTATTTGCGGGATAGAGAGTACACTGTATCAATATCTAGTACTTGCTCACTTCCGAAAACAACTAACATTGGTGTACCACAAGGATCTATATTTGGACCTCTCTTGTTTTTAGTATACCTTAATCATCTCTGACAGTGCCTAAAGCCATATGACTGTATCCTTTACGCCGATGACACAACTATCTTGTCCTTAGATAAAAGTCTTGATTTATTAATGTGCAAGCCTCACCACGTCGCGGGAAACATTGTAACCTGGTGCCAACTAAACAGACTACACATTAATACCACAAAATCTAGCTTCGTCATTTTCTCAGCTAAACAATACCTTATCTCAGGGTCTGCATCGCTAGCATTTGCTTTCAGCACGCTTTATCCTACTGACAGTGTAGTGTTTCTTGGTCTCATATTAGATAAACACCTAAAACTTGGCGAGCATGTTTTATCCTTAACCAAGAAAGCAGCTTATGGGATTATAATACAGGGAAACTTCACTTGAACGAACTTCAAGGGACCCCAGGAAAAAGTTCGTTAAAGTGAAAGTTCGCTGAACTGAAATAGCTATGTTGCAACTTGTTATCAGGCGCTAAAGTTGTTGAAATGAAATTTGAACCCTTTTATTTGCAATGCTGCTTATTTGAATGTGAATTTCTCCTTATTTATTATGTTTTGAAGAATAAAGTAATCTTTTGCTGCACTTGTGAACTTAGGACTGCAGTGTTCATGAGTTGAGTCATGGTTACGACTAGGCCTGCTTTCTGCCAGTAGTTGCTATTGTAGTTTTACTCACAGTCCACCTAGCCCCTGTGACCATTTCTGCTGCCTGTCGCTCATTAACTGGGTCAGGCTTCTGCATTCTCAGATTTAGCAAGAAGCGCTGCACAAGCCTCCCCTGAGCCGTGCCGTGCCGAACCGTTCCTTCAGAGCCGGGTCTTCTGCTGGGTGTGACTTCCGCGCCATCTATTAGCAGTGTAGTGCACCTTTACATTTTTTTGATGATGCCGAGATCACAGACTGCAAAAGTGACGAGCAGTTTGGCGGGAAAAATTCAACTTGGATGTTGCTGAGAGGATGTCGCTGAGACGTGTGTCGACTAAGTGGGCCGAGCAATTGTCCAAAATTCACAAAATTATGCGATTCTTTCTCGCGATCTCATTTTTAAAGCCTACGCTCCACTTTGTAAAAAGTTCAAGCGACATTCAAGCCCTTCAATTAGGGTAGTAATCAAATGGGATCGATACAAGCCACAGTCGCTTGCGTGCGGGCCCGAGCTGCGCACTTTCCCATGCGGCCGCGATTGCTTGACGGTGGCTCTTAATTGTCGAAAATGATGACGGCGGGATCCCAAATGCCTTCGCAACGACGACTTGACGTTGCCCGGAGTCCAGCCTACGCAAAACATCCAGTTTTTCGTCAAGAGACAAGAGACGGGTCGCTCACTTCAGGAGCGAGCCGGATCTTGTGAGCGACTCTTTTTACACAGCGAGTGAGCCGTGATTCAGTAAAAGTGAGCGGCGGTCCTTTTGGAGAAAGAGAGCCGGTTCTCTCTCGCTCAGTGAGCCGTGCCGAACCGTTCCTTCAGAGCCGGATCTTCTGCTGGGTGTGACTTCGCGCCATCTATTAGCAGTGTGAGGAAGCAACTGCCCTCCGGCGCTTCCTCGCTAGAGCTGCCTCCACCCCCTCACCTTCGGCTGTATTTTGAGCCGCTCTTTTTCAAGAGCGAGTGAGTCGTGGTTCATGTGAGTGGCGGTTCTTTCGGAGAGAGGAAGCCCATTCTCTCTCGTTCAGTGAGCCGTGAAGAACCGTTCCGCATCTTGCTCAGGAGCGAGCCGGATCTTTTGCGCGGCTCTTTTAAAGAGCAAGTGAGCCGTGGTTCAGTAAGTGAGCGGCGGTTCTTTCGGAGAGAGGAAGCCCGTTCTTTCGTTCAGTGAGCGGTGACGAACCATTCCCTCGTAAAGATGGGTCGCTCAGGAGTGAGCCGGATCTTTTGAGCCGCACTGTTAAGGAGCGAGTGAGCCGTGGTTCAGTTATTGAGCCGCGGTTCTCTCTCGTTCAGTGAGCCGTGCCGAACCGTTCCGTCAGAGCCGGATCTTCGGCTGAGTTTCGTGGTTTCGATTTTTTACCGACGCATGGTGGCCGGCGTGGGCAGACTCGCGCTACTCGTATCTTCTCGCAGTGTGTGGTGTGCGCAGCAGTGCCTATGGTTTTTTGTGTGTCCTATGGTGTGTCACCCGATGTCACCGAAGGGCGAAGTAAAGAAGCCTTAATTAGCAAAAGAACAGCCTGGGGCTGTTCGAACGATGTCTCACGATTCTCACCGATCGCACATCGTGCGTTGATGCAACAACATTTCGAAGATGGTCTTCCGTGTCTTTAAAGACAACAGGTGAACGTACAGTTTACGTCCTGGTCTTCATTTGTGCTAATTAGTATAGTCATGAAAATGTCGCCCATGGCATCCACTTCTGTGCTTTTTCTTAGCTTGTATCATTAGCACGTCAATAAAACGAGGCCAATGAGCTGTTCTGTTGTAATAGAACTTCGCTTCTTTTCTTTCCTTTTTTTTTGTCCTGGCGCATGATGACATTATCGCCGGTAACGCGCGCGCGCTCAAGAGAAAAAAAAAACTACAAAAAAAAAACGAAAGGTACGTGCGGCAGTTTTGTGCAACTTTCATATGATTTTTGTATTGTACTTCAAGAAATTATATCGACATTCATTTTGCATGGTGTTACAGATCACTCAAAGTGAGCGTGCGTATGTGAATAAATGAATAAAGTTGAAAGATAATGTACAGTAATTTTGTATTCCTATTTTTTAGCAAAGTTGATTTTAAATTTGTAACACAAAAACAGAAAAGTTCCTGCAATGATAATGACGTTACACATTTTTTTTCTGAAAAAAAGTACGTCGTTTTCCTCCTATTACAGTATCATAAGCATTTTATTCCCAATAGAAAAGAAAAAAAGTTGCATTACAACTAAAAATTTATGCTTTTAAAATATGTAAAAATATTCTCCAAACATAGCGAAAATACGAATAACACGGTTATTCAATTATGCATCCGAGTATATCGTTTTTGCAAAGCCAAATAACTATAGAATATGCATAACACAGGTTACACATTTAAGTGAACCGTTGAGCCGTTCAAATGAACCGGTTCATTTAAGTTAGCTGAGCAGTTCCGAGCCGCTCACTGAAGTAAGCCGTTTTGCCCATCTCCTCTATAGACAGGCGGTTCCGTTTGGAACTCATAACGAGCAAGTGGTTGCAGGCAAGCTGTCACTACGGCTGTGGCTCGGTTTGGTTGCGAAAATACACTTGTAGCCAGCCCATCCAGTTCAAAGCCGAAGGGGTCCGACTGTTTGTCACGTAGTATGAAGCGCCGTTTTCAGCGTAATATGATCAAGATAACGTGAAAGGCACTGTATGGTGTCACAAAATATGTTCGTTGAACTGAAATGCACTCTGCATTATATTTCGTTAAACTGAAATGCGTTGGGTCCAATGGCCGCTTCCGCGGGAGATAAAAAAAAAGATCGTACAACTTAATAGTTCGTTTAACTGACGTGCGTTCAAGTGGCATTTTACTGTATTAATTCAAGTTCGCAATTCCTTTCATGTGAAGACACTAATCTCTCTTTACTAAACTTTCATTCAAACGTACATTAATTACTGCATATCATCACGGGGGAACACTTATCCCGCTCATTTATCCCCCCTGCCGCATAACCAAAATCAAGCAGTTCGCATCATCCCACGTATCAGCTACGCATCACAAGCACCTCCTTGCTCAGCTCTAACGGTATTTTATCAGTACAGGGACTAAATAAATACTCACTTAGAATACTTGTCCATAAATCTGCCAACGGAAACCTCCCGTTCTGGATAATTACTAACTGCCAGGAATTACTAACAGCTATCTATTACCAAAAACACATGTAATTATGGTAAATTTACTACTAATTTTCAGCCATCCAACTTTGTAACTCATTAACGTGTCATATTAAGAAGCTCTCTCATTTTAAACATTCAAATAAAACCTCCCTAAATTTTTGACCTCAATATAATCATTGCATCGTTGCCGTTTTATTCATAATTGATTTGTGCTATAATATTTTAAAGTGTTAGCTAGTGACTCATTTATTACGGTGTCTTGTTTGTTTGCATATAGCTCCTTTTTATTTTCATATCCCACTCATTTCTCACGGGAGGTCCCCTGTACAGTCTTTTGACTATGGGACCTTCCTGTGTATGTTTGTATTATCTGCACTCGTAACCTTACTATTATGCCCAACAAAGAACTCTCAAACTCAAAGAAGTCGACATTTTGCACGCAGCTATGGTAAACCACAAAGCACTGCAATAGATAGAACACTGTTAGCTATGCGACTACCCACAGTTTCCTGGCTTTGCGACAAAGATGTTAATCCAAAGCCGCTACATAATGGTATTCCCGCATGCATTCCAGCAATGCACGGCCTTGCCAGTTTTCCCTATAGGTAAACATACCATCTCTATGGGGGTACAATCTAGCTGTTCTTAGTAATGGGTCATCACCGACGCCAGCGTACAATTGCGTGTTCTCACCAAAACCATGGGCGTGCGGCGGGCGCTGACGGCGGTGGTTGTTTTCTATCTGTTACCGAGCACATCGCCACACGTGGCCATTCGCCACAACCGCACGAAACAGGTTATGGAAGTTTTGCTGTAAATAGGCAAGTACGATGCGTTTTGAAATATTTCTTAACTTCGTGTGACATATTTCAGTGCTATAGGTGCTTCAAACTCCTTTTGTAGCGTTAGCTACACTGGCCTAGCCAAGCCCGTTTCGCGCGCCACATCAAGAGCCGTGCTGCGCATGCGCAAGGATCAGTGATGTCACACGGCTTGCGCACCGGAGCCAGCGGAGCCGGCACCTCTCGCGCACTCCACCGCCGCCGCGCGCGACTCACCGCCGCCGGTCTGAGCATTCCAGAGGAGTGACGTCGTAGCCGTGGTAGACGCACTGGCGCCGGCGCGCGCTCGCTGTGCAGTCGCCATCTGACACTGCGCTGGAGCCGCTGCGCTTCTGACTGGCGTTCGCCAGTGTGGTATAGCCATGGAGAAGGAGAGCGCAAATGCTGCTCAACAGCGCAGAAGAACGGAGAAGCTTGACTCATAAGAATAATCTTATCTTAAGAATAATCTTAAGAATAAGCTAAGAATAATCAGCTGAACCTTTGCTAACGCTACGTATATCCTGGCATAGCCGAGCTAAGCCACTGCAACTTTTTTACCATGGCTAGACAAGGTGGACGCCAAAAAAACAACATTCATGGTCGAAATTAGTCAAGGCATCTTAAGAAACAGAGGTTTGCGTGCACAAATTTTGTCGGTTAGCCGACCCGTTGTATTCCCCAGCTTTCTTGTACTTGACAGCTGATGCCAAATTATGAACGTGAACTCAAGTTATCAACCGTCGAAAGTCAGACATGTCGCCTCATTCTAATCATCATGGGCCATACTTTGTTGACGCGACACATCGATTCTAGGAAGAATTCCAGTAATATTTTACGACAAATAATCATCTTGCGTGCAGGTAAGTTGTAGAATATTGGCGGAACTCGGTTTTTTCGAGGAATCTGTCTTGCTAAGTTTGTGCATTCAGCGCTCAAATGACTCGAACATAGCGTGGGTCATACATGCTACCCCAAAGAATAACCTTGAACTGCAGGTCCTGTGTCCAGTTCGGCTTCGAAGAAATTGAAAATTTTCGCATATGCACCTCTCCTATAATTTTTTGATGGTGATAGTGTAGGTGCGTCTAGTGACATGAACTAGTTTGAGCTTTCCTTTTCAAAGCGAACCACCAGCATATGGACAGCCAGTAAAGTGAAAAAAAAAATGTCGCAGTTTTCGCCGAAAGGCGCAGCATCGATTGCGATAGCAAATTAGTAGATAACTATACGAACTGTGAATAGAAGGTTTATCGGCCGTATAAACTTGTAAGCATTCGCTTAATAATTAAATAAGCAAGCATGGTGTAACGCGTGCACAGGATAACATGAACGCATCTTGCTCGATTGAGTGAGAAGGCGTGGCAGCAGAGTGAGGAGACGCGGCAGCAGCAGCGAGCGAGTTGACCTTCGTGCCGTCTCTCGCTTCAACGCGAATGTCGAAAGCACAACGCATACGGAGCTACCGGCACTAATTGCACTTTGTTCACATCGCAGATCGCTTTGAAGATGAGGCCCACGTGGGCGCGCACTTTTTAGTGGCCCGAACATCGAGTGGCACTCTTGTTTCTTGCGCAGCACTTCCGGTTCACCTCATGAGACGACCGGGGACTAAATTCAAAATAAATCAGTAAAGAGTAGAAAAACAGTAGTACAGTACCAGATTCATGGGTTTCCTTATAGATATGATATCAGAGCATTAGTTTAGTCACAAGTTGAGTTACTGAAGTGTCTCGAATATTTAGAATTAATTAGAAATCACTGATAACCGGGGACGAAATTCAAAATAAATAAAAAAAAGAAAAAATAGCACAGTACAAACTTCACAGGCTTCATTACATACATCAAATCAGTGCATAAGTTTACTTGCAAGTTGAGTTACTGAAGTGTCTGGAATAATTAGAATTAATTAGAAATTACTGGTTACCGCACACCAAGTCACAGAATCGTAGACTTTAGAGACCCGCCACATCAACACGACCTTGGCGAAATTCCTGGAAACCCGAAAGTAGAAAGCGGAAGTAATAACGCCACTAATGACGTCGCACATAAGAAGTTGGCGTGATATTTAACCGGCTAATTAATGGAAAACAGTTGTCTGGCACAGACTGAACGTATGCCTAGTAGAGCGGACGTGACGTCACTCTCTCCTCTCGCGCAACTCCTCTCCCGGCGCGCACCTGCTCGCTCGCTCGCAGCAGCTGCGCGCGCGCGCTCGTTACATGCTCTGACGTTCGCACCGGAGAGAGCGCGTAAGATGCGCTTCATGTGCCGCTCACTAGGGGTCTACGCCCCGCCAGGTGGCACGCGCTGCGCTTCCTCCTCGCCCACCCTGGCTCCTCGCCCGCATATCGTGCCAGAGGAAAGTTCTTCGCTCGCTTACTCTCAGTTCGGTTCGTGCGTTGCGTTCGCCATGGAACTGTCCGACGAGGAAGCCGCCAGGCCAAGCACAGCCTACCCACAAGAAGAAGACCTACAGACGATAGTTCTCTGTGTCTGTGGCGTTCCTTCAAAACATACACACACAATGTTAACCTGAAGAACACCAGCGCCGAGGTGTGAGTGCCACTAAGAGATACCTAAGTCAAAGATTAGGGTTACCCACCGTTTTTCCATGTCGTAGATAGCTGTCAAGATACGACGCCCTCACAGACGCCGCCGGAGTAAAACGCCCCCCCCCCCCCCTTTCTTGCCTCCCCTCCTGCACCCCTTCCCGTGCCTCGCGCGCGACAGCAGAAGCGCCCTTCCTCCCCGCCATTCCCCCTCACGCGCGCGAGATTGAGTCGCAGTCACCGGCTGACCCTGAGCAAGCTTTCACTCGTACATACAGCGGACGGCGCGCAGAGAATGTGGTACCGTGTTTGGACTTTATACGGAACATCAGTGCGACGTCCATGACCACGACCACGGCAGAAATGCGCTTGGAGTGCCCAAATAATTGCTGTCGCAATAAAAATAACCGCAGAAGAACAGTGAGCTGGGCAATCTAGCATGGTCGCATCGTAAAGAACCAACAAAAGAACACACAGACCAAGAAAACGTTTCCTGCTCTTTTGCTTGGGTCTCTCCTCATGCAGCGGTTTAAAAACGCGCTAACGCGCGAGCTATGAACTACAGTTGCGTAAGAAGTTGAGTAAGCTGGGAGCCAGACTCCAAGCGATGCAGTCCTAGCTAACACCCAACCCTGTATTCATAATAATACATTAAATTCATCGACTCCAAGAAATATTTATTGCACTCTTTTTTACCGAGTACAGCTCATTCTGTAGCATGCACCGCAGTTGTCTAGTGGAGCGGCATTTGAAATAAATGTTTTGGCGTCATATGAAAATATTTGCACTAGATGTCATGCACAGCCAGTGTTCCCAATTCTTGGGGAAATTACCCACATGGTAAGAAATATATCCCAGGAAAAAAGGGCAATTGATTCCTTTCGTAATTTAGAAAGTGATAACCTTTTTTGATTAGGTCTAAAATGTTTGTTTGTCCTTAATCTTGTGGTACTGAGTGCAAACGTGGCATTAATCAGCCCTCTTTCGAGTGGTTAACTTAATTAAAGTCAATCGTACATGTCTAAATCTTAATAGATACGCCGTTTGGCATAGTTCTGAGCGCCTTGTGTGCAGAAATTTTCGGTCACCCTTGTGGCATCAAGTACTGGTGCTGATACGGCCACATTTTCTGGAAATGTCCACAAGCACGACTACCCACTATATCAACCACTATCTCCCGAAAATGTCCCGCAGATGTCCCGATGGGACATATTAGACTTCCCTAGTATACGTCGACTGAACTTCAAAACGTCCCAGGAACGTTATGGCAAGCATCACTTCCACACAAAAGGACCTCCCTATATGTTGCTGATAATTTCTTGGCTGTGGCTAAGTGTAATGACTTATTTAACTGACTAACATTTGCACATGCGAGCCAAATTTAGTGCACTTACAGCCACTGAAAGAGAAAAATTCTTATCCATTCTCGGCGACCACAGCACTGAACTTGAAAACGTCTCTTACATTTAAAAGGAAAGCTTAACATCTAGTAACTGCAGCAAGCATATATTTTATTTAGGCCGTTGACTTTCGCTAATGAAAATTATTGAAATTGCAGTATTACCACAACAAACCTATAAACTTTGCAATATTTTATTTCATTATAAACAATTTCACAGATCGGTAAGAATTAATAAAGAGTACATTAAAAGCGGACAAAATTGATGTTCACCGCCGTTAAATGCACCAATAACGTTTGAGTAGGACTGTGCCACAAATCGCGTGACCTGTAAGTTAATATATCAACTTCCTCTGTTTTAGATGTCCCAAATATTTCAATTTACAGAACTGATATATCTGTTTCCGGTGCAGAGTTGCGGTTTTGTATACTTCATGGTATTTTTGACTTCATGTCTTTATTTTTACTTCCCAATTATTGGCAATCTTTGGAAAACCCATCGAGCCCCAATAAAGTCTTCCCTGCCTAAAGTTGCTTCATTTTAACGTTCTGTGTGAAATGCAAAAAAAAAATAATGTACTAAGTCTAGTGGTCTCATAAAGGCGTTTTCCTTGCATTTGAGTATGCAGCATCATAGTTGGCACCGAGCTGATAGCCTCCTCTTAATGCAACGACTTTCTCCTCAATGCGTTCCAACAGCTCGAAAAGGGCTGGACAACCTTGGCGATCGCTGCTAACACTGACTGCTGCAAATGCGTTGTGCGGCGTGCAGAAATCCTTTTTCAAGCTCTTGGAACGCATTGAGAAGAAAGTCGTTGCCTGCTACACGAGACACAACGGCCCATCTACAGCCCAGCGTGCGTCCGCTAAACCGGATGCGCTAAATAAATATGCTATTCGTCTATGCATATTTTTTACAATCGAGTGCGCTCCACTATGGACGCAAGAGTCAATTACTCGATGGGGAAACAGCAATCTTGTCGCAACATGGGATCAGTCTTGGTGTTTATTATTAACAGTTTGTTAGAATAAGCATCTTTGGCACGAGTTTCCGCCAGTCATACTCAACCGCATTCACTGATACATGTAATTTATACGGGAAAATATAACCGGCATTACAAAACTCACTCACAGGTTTCTGACGCCCAAGTATGCACATTTAGATAATGCAGGCGCATGCTAATTAGCAGTCAAGTAATGTTCAATTCAAGGATACACTAGCAAGCTTTAGACATTCCATTCCCATTTAGTTTTGCCCGCGAGGTTTTCCTTGTCTTCTGCGTGTCGGCAGTCAAAATCGCACTTTATAAAGCGGGTATCAAGTGATTCGCCGCACATCGTTTGGATTTGGGTGGCACGTTAGTAGAAGCTGCGAAGATGTTGCCTAAACACGCTACTGTTGGTCTTGCGCTGCTGACGGTGTCGCTGATGGGTGAGGCTTCTTCGCAGCATGTTCTGCATTCTTCTGATGCCATAGTTCCGATGTATAAGGATTTCTCTCGCGCTAAGTTTTTTTTTCATGCTCACTAAGCAGCGTGTTCACGGCGGGTGCTCCGTAGACTAGTTTTACTGCAGGTTACATTGCTCCTCCGACTTTTTGTAGACTGCCCTCATTAAAAGTTATTCTCAAGATAAACGTCAGGAAATTTTCGCGAAAATAGCCCTTGACACCATGGTGTCACCAAAGGTCTGAATGATTTGATGTATGTTTATTTGTACTCTCGGAGCCCATTACATATTAACGTTAATATTTCGGGGTGTGCGAATATTGAAAATCATACTGAATACCGAGGGCGAAGTAGGAGTAGACGACACAACGCTGGTTATATACTTGTTTGTGTTCGGTCTTTGGGCGCTGCCGCTCTGAGGATGCAATGCACGCTCATATATGAACGCCATACCAACTTCCTCAACTTAAGTGAATATTGAAAACTTTGGAATAACAAATTCGATATGGTTTTTGAATGAAGCAATGACAATCCATAAATGCTATTTTAGTTGGTTTTGAATATATTAAATAAGTGTGCACGGAAGCATAGTGTTGGGACGAATGCGCCACATATTTTATAAAGGCGGGGCCATTGTGGGCGTTAGCAATAACAGTGGGCATTAACAATAACAGTTATGTAGAGGAGCTCACTAACTACCTCAAAAAGCCAGTGACTTCGGGCTACACCGCCATTCTTCAAACCAACTGGACACTGGAGAGTACTCGAACAAACTGCTTATGATTTCCTAATGGTGCGCTTGTTTGTAACATAAACAATGCCTGATTACTTGCAAGTAATGCCAACAATTAGCTAGCGTTGTGACGCCGCTTTACGGTAATGTTGACACTGTCTGAAAAACTCAAAAAGTATTAGGTTCTCTGTTTGATTCGTAAGCTATTCACTCTCAAGGATTACTATTCGTTCTACATAGTAATATCGCGCTATTCGGTGAATTTCTGTCACGTGCATGGCGTCGGAATTTAACACCTATGGCTTGCCACTTCGGTCTAAATTGTGCACTCTCTGCAATGATTGTTGTCGGAGAATCATAAGACAAGAGTCGTAGTACCACGTCAAGCCGCCATCATCGTCAAGCTGACCTCCTCGCTGTCATGCTGTCACCGTGGTGTATTGTGCTTCTTATCGTAGTACTCATCCAGCGCTCGCTTTGATTGCCGTCATTTTTGTTAGTTGAGCTAGTACTCTTTTCAGCGTGACATGAAAGTACAGGTAAGAATAAAGTACTGACAAAACAGACTATCTGGTAGTTTCTGTGTTAGTTGTGCCGTCGCAGCTATCTCTGTTACCGCTACCAGCGGCAAGCTGTGTTGGGTTCTGAGAGAATAAGAGGCGGTAAATGTGTGGGAAAATCAACGTAGTGGTGGTCGTCATTGCAATCTTCCTAAGGGTATCATTACCGTCATCATTCTTGTGCTTCTAGTTAGTACAAATTCTGCATTCGGCTGTATCCGCCGGGCTACTACGTAGTATCCGATACTAAGAAGCTCCTTTATTACATCATGAGACTTTCTCGCTGATCCAGCGAGACTGTCATCGCATGCCAACTTGCGTGATAGCTTAGTGGTTTCGCATTTCACACATAAGTGTAACTCACCTCATTGGCCCCATTATTATCTCAAGGGCTGGCGATTGTTGACCTTGTGTTCTGTTCCATAGTTGAAGCAGCATTTTCACACGGATATTGTTCAATTCAGTTTTCATTCAAGCATCTAAGCAGATCAGAAAAAGCCTTAAAGGAGAATGTTTGGTCGAAATCATTCTTTCACACTCTTCGATAATGATCTCACACTTTCTCCGATAATGGGAACAAAGGCTTACGGCACCTAACACACATTTTCTGATGTTTTAATCTACCGTTTAAGGTGCGTAAACGCTGATCTAGCGCTCTTGATCCGAGCAACAATCAGCTCGTTCTTTGAGGCAACCATAAGGAATTGGAAACCTGTTTACATCCAACTAACTGAGAAGTAGTTCAGTGGAGTCCGTGGTACATTTCAGATGTATTCATCTTAGCAAATAAATTCTATGAAGTAGTATTGTCAATACAAATTTAGGCTTAAAAAACAATTCACGGGCGCCAATTTTGGGAATACCGAGAATAGGATACAGAAAAACACGCAAAACATGAACATTGGCACAAGGCATGAATTGAATGTGAATGAGGGCAGAAACTAGAGCACCATAGGTGGCCGGGCGCAATAATAAGCCTGAGGAAGGACTGCAAATGGTTAACACAAACTGCACAGAGGGTATACAGGACTGAGTGTAAATATTTGACAGGCAAATGAGAAAACCTGGTTAATTAGGGGCAATTGTTATTAACTGTGATCAACCGGTAGCAAATTTAAGCGTCCTGTGCATTCCTGCTGTGAGTCGTCTAAGATTGCCACTGGTAAATCAGGTCCCATAAAAGTTGCAATCAGCTAGCCCACCTTACATGTTCGATTGCCCCACTATCTGGTACATTGGTTCTGTTCTTTGTTTACAATATTGTGTTACTTCATTGCATTCTTTTCTGGATCTTATTGCCGCGACCACCGGTCGTCTAACTTTTGACCTTCACCTTTAATCACTGCCTGGTTGAACGTGAAGTTCAAGTTCTGCGTTCGGCCGTTGGGTCCTTTCTTTGTACCGACTTAAATCGGTGCTGGTAAACGTATTTAGCAACACGTGCAACAAATCGGTCCAGTTTTTCATTTATGTAGAATACAGGGCAAATGCCATCGCCCGGCGAAGTAAGTACTTTAGATCAACATATCGTGAGCCGACCGCTCAAATACAAGCAACTTTCCTAATCTCCTACGCTACCAAATCATCTGCCTTCGTCTGGGTTTCTCTCCTTGACCACCCCATTGTGGCCAGGGGCGGATCCAGGTTTTTTCTGAGGGGGGGGGGGGGGGTCAGCTTCTGTCAATGATGATTATGATGATGATAGTAGCCTTTCTCATTTACCGGAATTCACCGTTTCTGCTCACGATAAACCCGCGTTTTATACGACTAGAGCAACACCTGTAGCCCGCCGTGGTGGCTCAGTCAGCTGAGGCGTTGCGCTGCTGAGCACGAGATCGCGGGATTGAATCCCGGCCGCGGCTGGCCGCATTTCGACGGAGGCGAAATGCAAAAACGCCGGTGTGCTTGCGTTGTAATGCACGTTAAAGAACCCCAGGTGGTCAAAATTATTCCAGAGCCTTCCACTATGGCGTGCCTCATAATCAGAACTGGTTTTGGCACGTAAAACCTCAGAAAGAGGAAGAAGCCATATAGCGAAGCCAGGTATCGGTTTCTCCGAGCTTATAGGAAAAGGACGTTACCCAATACAGCCATGTGCTTGGCCGCTGTGCCTGATATTACAGGGTGTTCAAAGCTAAGCTTTATGGTTTTCTTAAAATTAGGCACTGCGAGGCACGCGAAGACCACCTGTGCAAATAAGTTATGTGGCCAGGGGGCACAAAGTGAGATGATAACTATCGCTGTGAGCAGCCCAATTAACTAAAATTTAACAATCATTTTTTGTCAACTGCAGTAAGTGGGTATGTTTGTATTGAAAACTTAGAGGCAGTCTTGTTTCTACAAAGTATCAGTTGGAAGAATTATTCTAGCGTGTTCGTGTTCCTAGATTTCCGACTCCAAATTTCAGTTGTCGTACTGCGCAGAGTTATCGAGTCGACGTGAGAGCGGTTTATGCTTTGCCTTGCTGTGGAAGGGCAGCATTTTGAACATTTTTAGGGCATTGACATCTTGATGGCTGAAGTGTTGTCATAAGATTTGTGCATGACAACACCAAACTTAAAGCAGCAGTATGAAATATTCGTAAGCATATAGCTAAAAAGATTTCTGCTGTTGATGGTGCAGTTGTTGCCTTTGATTTCAATAAAACTTACAATACTTGGAAATCAGCAGTCACTTTAGTTCCGTAGCCCAGACAAGGCCCATGCCCGGTCATCAGTCACCATTACGCACGCGCATTGCAATGCGGCTTCTCCGCTCCCGCCATTATCTCGGCATGGCAGCTGCCGCCATCTTTACAGGCTACGCGGTCGCGTGTTACGACAGCGGTTACGGGTTCTTCGATTTTTTTTTATTTCGCCAGCCGTGAGGAGAAGGGCGACGGTTATTATCTTTGCCAATGCCTCCGCCACGTTGTCAGACTAAACGCCGCACCCAACGGCCGCATCACGTCAGGGAGGAGCATTGCGCTGATCCTCACTCTCTTGCATGCGTAATCATGCGAACGACAATTAAAATTTGGAGTTGGATATCTCGGAGCATAGACATGCTAGAAGAATTCCTCCAAGTGAAACTGTGTAGAAACACGACTGCCTCTAACTTTTCAATACAAACACACACACTTACTGCAGTCAATAAAAAGTTAATTATTAAATTTTAGTTCATTCTGCTGCTGACAGCGATAATTATCATCTCACTTTGTATCCCCCTGGCCACATAACTTATTTGCGCAGGTGGTCTTCACGTGCCTCCCAGTGCCTAATTAAGAAAACCATAAAGCTTAATTTTGAACACCCGGCATATCTAGCCTGTATTGTTTCTTAAAATAAAATTTGGGATGATCTGTCGCAGGTTCATTATAAATGTGTAAGCACGGGTCCGTCTTTGGAGTTCTGTTGAGACACCTTGATTTCCTTAAGCAATTCTTTGTGTTCGGCTGAGACACCTTCGTACGCTCCTCTCCAACGCGGCAACCACTACGCTGGTTGTTTACGATATGCGAATCACCGCGTATGAAGACTCACGACGCCACCGACAAGAAAAACGATGTGGCGTAGTAGCCGAGAGCGCAAGCCAGCGTCTTCATGTTTTGTTTCCCACGCGACGTCATCCTATTGCACAAGGTGCGCATCTGCTCCCGTTTCTCTAACCACGCGATGCCATCCTAGGCCCGCGCGCTGGCGTTGGCCGCGGACGTCACGCTCCCCCACTTCGCAGCCGCTGCTCGGGGCTTCACCCCGCTCCGCGAGAGTGCCCACTCAGACAAACGGATCCGGCGGGATTGAGCCTCCTATGCTTAATGTACGACAATAAAACTGTTACAATGAAAAACTTGTAGCATACGAAAGGTACTGTGCTCGTAGTGGATATTGTCAACGTGTAACTGTGATCACAATCAGTGCTACAGTTAAAAAATGTTGCCTATGCGTAGTTCTTAGTTTAGCTGTTAGTTGTTATTATTTATATATGAACAATTCAGCGAGAGATCTCTTTCATTAAGCAGGTTGGTCGCGGAACCGATGACAGCAAATGAGGCAACCGATGACACCCCAATGCGGAGCTAAGTTGATCAGGCGCGAAGGCGCTCGCGCGGACATCGGCGTGCTTGGCAAAAGGGACGTCCCCTCGTTCATTCGACGCCACCGACGGGACGAGTAAGGCACGGCCGTCGCCAGGAGGTCCAAGGTGTTCATGAGAAAAAGTAACTACGGCAACTTCGCGACACCACACCCCTACGGAGTACAACTAAGCTTGTGAGCGAGCTAGCTTTACTTCTACATGACCGATACAACTGGTACTCACGAAAAATAATTTTGAAGAATGGTGGTGGCCATATTTGTTTGTGACAGGGCCATCCCCCTGTCAGTGAGGGTGCGATGCAGAAATCTGAGGGGGGGGGGGGGGTCAGGACATCCGGACATCCCCCCTGGATCCGCGCCTGGAAGTAGGGGTCCTCGCATTATGTGGGTGCCGTTGCCTCGTGACAGAGCTGATAGAACCGAATGTTTTGTGAACGTTGACGGAAGTGATTTGGGCTAATTATAGTACGGTCGTCAATACGTCGTACAACATATTGACGACGACGTATTCCTTTTTCTTTTGACAGCTCGCGATTCCAACTTGCTTCTCTCTCGGGACACTTTCTGTCACCTATTTCAGACCAAATTCACAAAGACAACATTTCATTATAGGTTTAATCCACTTTACTGGATTCCCTGCAAACGTGTCGCAGATCTTGTGGGCCTACCTCTGCATTGAAATGCAAAATATTTGTTTATAATTTATTCCATTTTTTTCACGTTTTGTACATATTCCAGACATACTATGTGGGTATGCAGCAGGAATGGGGAAAAGTCGAGAACAGTAAATTAGAAAACGACAAGGCATTTTAATGAAGAATAACACTGTCTGTTTTGTTTGGACTTCACTTACTTTTGATTATGCTCATTCGTATTAGCATTACAGCGTGGCAATTGTCACGTTACCTTCTTCCAAAAGATTATGGCGAGACGTTAAGGGGAGCCGAAGCAGCTGCTTGTTTTCCGAATTAAATAGCGCACTGCGAATTATTTCTCCAAACTACGAACGGTTTGTCTATGCAACGCGGGAATCGCGGATACCTATTAGCAAGCAGGTTGTTCAGGAATAATTTTTATTGCCATCTTAGCGTTCACCAGCTTTCTAGGTGTCCAATAAGCTGTAACTTATACTGTATTCCAAGAGCACGCCATGTTTACGGCTGTGTGATATGATACGCGGTATGTGAATACTGCGGCCGGGGACTAGAGTGCCTATGAATGCTTTCATAATATCTGAGACTAAATTTTTCTGCAGGGGAATCAGTGAGGTTCTGGAGACCTGCAGGTCAATCGAACTTCTCATCTGGCGAGGAGGATTTGGCACACTGCGAGTCTTTCCTGCTCTCTAGCTTGTGCGAGCCGGCGTGGCACTGATTGAATGTGCTGCGATTTGGGGAATTGTTAGCTCGTTCTCCTACAAATTTGCGTGATGTCAATATATACAAGGTAGACGGGGAACCGCTGTGTAGCCCTTGGTTGAAGCAGTTACTACAGTACGCGGAAATTTCTCCTGGCTACGCAAACATGCGTCGTGAACCCAAGCCGCGATGTGTGTGTGTGTGTGTGTGTGTGTGTGTGTGTGTGTGTGTGTGTGTGTGTGTGTGTGTGTGTGTGTGTGTGTGTGTGTGTGTGTGTGTGTGTGTGTGTGTGTGTGTGTGTGTGTGTGTGTGTGTGTGTCAGGAACTATTTGGCCGTATTGGTTTGCACTCGACGAAGAGCAGCGGCGTCTGTGAATTGTCAGCGTGAGTGGGAAAATCTTCGCGGTATGTGATCACTTGGCGGCGGAACTGAAACACAGGAATGCTCGTCTGTATGACCAACCCATGCCACCCCAATACGATGTAAGCGCCAATCGTTGTAGAATATTTTCGTCGGCCACCGGCGCCCTTCTCACGCATTTCAAGTTATCCATCGTCTGTTGCGAGTTACCGGCCTATAGCACTAACTAGCTGTCTCTGCAAAGTCTTCGAAAAAATGATAAACCACCGCCTACTACATTTCCTAGAATCAAACAAACTGCTTGACGCATACCAGTGCGGTTTTCGCGAGGGTCGATCCACCACTGACCATTTGATACGTATTGAGGCGCAGATACGCGAAGCCTTTATTCACAAACAGTTCTTTCTGTCTGTATTTCTAGACATGGAAAAGGCCTACGACACCACATGGCGGTTTGGAATACTGAGAGACCTCTCCCACTTTGGTATACGTGGTAATATGTTAAATGTGATTGAAAGTTATCTGCTGAATCGCACAGGGAATGTGCGAGTTGGCAATGTTTTATCACGACCTTTTGTGCAGGAAACTGGTGTACCCCAGGGAGGTGTGCTCAGCTGCACACTCTTTATCGTTAAAATGAACACGATCCGTGCTTCGTTACCACCCGCTATTTTTTATTCCATCTATGTGGACGATATACAAATAGGCTTCAAGTCCTGTAACCTCGCAGTTTGCGAGAGACAAGTACAGCAGGGGTTGAGCAAAGTGTCTAAGTGGGCAGACGAAAACGGGTTCAAAGTAAACCCCCACAAAAGTTCTTGTGTTCTTTTCACCAGGAACAGAGGTCTCGTTGCAGGTCCTACTATCGAAATGTATGGACAACAAATACATATGAACAAAGAACACAAGTTTTTAGGCATCATACTTGACTCTAAGCTTACTTTCATCCACCACATAAAACATCTCAAGGCGAAATGCCTGATAACAATGAACTTACTGAAAATTTTATCTCGCACATCCTGGGGCAGCGACAGGAAGGGTTTAATGAATCTTTACAAGAGCCTCATTCGGTCACGATTGGACTATGGTGCCGTAGTGTATCACTCTGCCGCCTCGAGCGCGCTAAAAATGCTAGATCCTGTTCACCATCTAGGCATCCGCCTGGCCACTGGCGCATTCAGAACAAGCCCCGTCGAAAGCTTATACGTAGAATCTAATGAGTGGTCACTCCATCTCCAGAGAACATACATCAGCTTCACCTATTTTCTCAAAGTGCACTCCGATCGGGAACATCCTTGTTCTGTAACCATTAATGATTTGAAGTGTGCAACGCTTTTCTATAATCGACTCTCTGTGAGGCGGCCTTTCTCACTGCATGTAAGAGAACTCAGTGAAAAGATGGATGTCCCACTTCTAGAACATAGCCTAATGCCTCCAGCTAAGATGACACTGCCCTGGGAGTGGCAGGTGATAGAGTGTGATCTATCCTTTGTAGAGGTCACAAAGCACGCTTTCCGAGTTCGAAATTGCAATGCATTTCCGCGAACTTCAATCGAAGTACTCGTGCTCGGAATTCTACACCGACGCATCCAAGTCCCATGTTGGCGTATCTTATGCGGCTGTTGGCCCCTCTTTTTCTAAATCTGACGTATTGAACCCCCTAACAAGTATATTCACAGCAGAAGCCTACGCAGTACTTTCTGCAGTGAAACATATAGACAAATTGAAACTACAAAAGGCAATAATATTCACAGACTCGTTGAGTCTTGTAAAAGCGCTAACATCTTTACAAAAGCGTAAGAATCCTATTTTTCTTGAGCTTTACTCACTCTTGTGTGACATTTAACCAATCTCATAGACATGTAATAATATGCTGGGTGCCTGGTCATAGAAGCATCGAGGGCAATGTGCTAGCAGACCAGTTGGCCACATCAACTACATCGCAAGCTATTAATCCTGCCGCTGCTATTCCCTCCACAGATCTGAAGCCTTTCCTACGAAACAAACTGCGAAGCCACTGGCAACGCTTGTGGGACGCCGAAGCAAATAATAAGCTCCACTTGATTAAGCCATAGTTAGGGTTCTGGCCCGGTACAACTAAAACACGACGAACTGATGTCCTATTCTGTCGTCTCAGAATAGGACACACATATGGTACTCACAATTTTCTATTGAATGAAAATGATCCTCCAACCTGTGGTAGATGTGGCGAGAGGCTCACCGTCCTCCACGTCCTCTTGGAGTGCCGGGAAGCCGAAAGAGAAAGAAAGAAACATTTTCCGCTAGCATATCGCTATTGTGTCCCTCTCCGTCCTGCTATGTTTCTCGGTAAAGAACCGCTTTTTAGCACCAATGCAGTCCTCGCATTCTTGAAAGATGTTGTGCTACATGTTATTAGCCCAATGAGTTCATAGCGCATCCTCTCTCCAGAGGATGTTGCTGTGACATTTTTTTATAGCACATGCCTCCAGGCCCTTGTGTTTCAAGGGCTCTGTTTAGGCACTTGTGCTTCTGGCCAATTCTAGCATCTTTATTATTTTGTAAGTCGTATCATTCTTTCGCAATGCATTGTTCATGTCCATAGTACACATAATCAGTCATTGCCATAATCTTATTACGTATATTTTTTACGCACTTTACAGCGACTGTTTTTAGGCCCCTTTACAGCCATGTCACATCTAGTGCTCATATAGTTCACTATTCATGTACCACTATCAAACCACTACCATCGTCTTGGCGCTCTTTGGCCACATCTGGCCCTTGCGCCAATAAACCACAATGATCATCATCATCACAGTGCAATCTGGCGCATCTCCCGCCCTACCTGGCTCACGCGACAATTACGTCTGCCCCAAGATAATCAAGTTCCTTTTTCCCCGAGCTCAACCGTAGGAGCACTGACGCAGTAATCTTTTTCCTTGGAGATACGAATAACTCCCAAAAGAGCTTGCAAAAGCCATGTTAAAAAAACAATTTCTTAATTATCAATAGGCCCATTCCAAGCTCGTTAAAAGAGCTTGCTCTAGCCAAGGGCTGCGAAAATCAAAATCGTGATTACGTCAAAGCCTAATTAAGGCGTCTGGAGAAGGCTGGTTTCCATAGAGAAATCGTGGCCTCAGTGGTAGAAAGCCACATTCGTGCGGTAAAATCCTGCGGGCTGCGAAGGCCGGAGGAACAGGCCCATCCGCTACAGAGACCTGCCGTAGTGCCCTACCATGGCATGTGTCACACCACCTGAAAAAAGTAGGTGACAGGTGCGGGGTACGTGTCGTTTTCTCAGCCCTGAAAGCTGGGGCGAATGTGCTGCATAGTGAATGGTAACAAGAAGAGGCCAACCTGCAAAGTAAAGCACACTGAAGCAATCGTTGATTCTGTGGTTGGTGGATGCACAGATATCGCCCCGCCTGTGTGAAATGTTATATTGGCCAATCTGGCCGCTTTCTTAATGCAGGCCTGCTAGAACATCGCAGGAATGCTGCTTCCTTAAGGGGCGGAGGTCACTTAGCTAACGACATTCACCGTTGCTCGCATACGCCGGCACACTTAGCGGATTGAGAATAAACACGTGTGTGCGCAAATTCATCACTCATACAGGGAATTTTGGGCGCTCTTTGTATCTCCATTGTAAAAGATTACGGCGTCTGGGCGCTCGGGGAAAAAGGACCTTGATTATCTCAGGGCAGATGTGTTTGTCGCGTCAGCCAGGTAGGACGGGAGATGTGCAAGATTGCACAAGAGTGATAGAAACTTTTTGGCTACATTTGGTTTTTGGCGCATTTGATAATGGTGGCCTGGTTCGAAAAATATCTTTGAACGTTCGGGCGCGCCAGCTGCGCCTCCTTGCGTACATATAGCCCTGTTTCTTGTGAACAAAATTCAGTCGAAGTCCAGCAATTGTTTTCTGTCTCTGCTCGTTCATGTTTATTTGTTCGCAGGAACGATGTTTCATAATACTATTCACAACGAACTAGACCTGCTGGTCGAGGAATCTCTCCTTTATGCCTCTCTCACTTCTGTATACGCTTAGTAATGCGTAGTTACGCTGTTATAGGCGATGAGATGTCGCACGACGCAAGTCATGCTTGGTTCGCATTAAGCAAGATCCACGAGGGCCTTGAAGTCCCCCCCCCCTCCCCACGAAGCTACGCCCATCTGTATAAGTTTCGGCTCCACAAGTCATTTCAACAACAAATTTCAATTGTATGAACTGTCACGCAAAACATTATCATTCTGTAAGTGGCTGTTCTCTGCAACTGGACACGGGAAGAACTCATGTGACGAAGTTGGAGGAGTCTTAAAGCATTACAGTGTCTTCGCAACCTGTTGGCACAGAATGGCAAGTAATACAGTGTGCATCTGAATTGGTCGCACAACTGCAAGGCAAGCTCAAGAACAGTGCGGCTGATTCCTGCACTTGTGAGCGAGATTGAGTGCTTCTGTGATGGGAAAAAGGAAGGAGTGGGGATCTTGACCCGTGCTCAAGGCATCTGTTCACTAGCTATGCAGACCAGACGGTGACTCGCTCTAAACGTTTTTATCTGTGGCGAGAACACTGCCACGAAACTTCACATATTGATACCGTTTAAACTCTGGTTAGTCACGCATATGGGGCGCAAATGATCACTTTTGTGTTAAGTAAACCAACTCTCTTGGCGACTTCAATTTTATGACAGGCAAAGAAAATTTTTTGCTTGTCATAGCGACCCTTTAATTTTCGAATAGTGTGACATCGCAACACACGCATTGAGTGGAGGCATTTGGTAGCATCCAGACGCGAATTCCGTTCTATGCAATCAGATGAAAGAAAGGAAGCCTCTACTGGGTGTGCTGCCTGTTGACGAAGAATATCTACCGCTGTACTGAAGTGAGGAACTAAACGAGTGCATTTCGTTGAAATGTTTTTTTTTGTTTTCGCAGAAAGTTTTACACTGACCGCAATGGTCGGTTTTACACCGACCATTTTTGCCGTTTAGCAAGGCTGAGAAGCGAAGAAAGACCGTCCTTACATTACGTTTCCCAGGAAATGCTCGTTTGCCCACTATGGACTACTCTTTCGAAACACAATATTCGAACATTTCTAAGATTGTTCCACAAAAAATGATGCAACATGTTTTTTATATTATTCCGCAGTTCCCAGAGAACAATTTGGCTGACTTTGAACAAGATTGAAAGAGAGGTATTTTGTATAAACATTTTCCCCTAAAGTAACATTTTTCTCACTTTGATGCTGTGAACAAAACGAAATGGAATGCGTTAAAATTAGTAGAACAATAAAAATGCACAAGTTCGTCTACCTCTGCCTATCTCTGCCAATCTGTGCTGTAAATGACAAGCTGGGATACACAGAGAAGTAGTAACAGAGGCCAAAGATGAGCGAGTATGAAAAATGTAACCTTATCGAGAATTTAAAAAAAGGTTACTTTACTCACAAGTCTTGTAAATGCTGCGGCTACTTCCCCTTTATTTCCATTTGCACTGGAAATGAAGACATTTGCTAAATTACACTTGCGCTACCCGACGACCTTCGATTATTTTTTTCTTAACTAATACCTTTATTAAAAATCAAGTACCAGTGTAGCCCTACTCATTACCTTGTGCGTAATGTGTAAAATGATCAAAAAGAGTGAAAGAGGTAACATGTGCCACGTTTTTCGATGTCTCGTGCAATTGCCCAGTTATAGTCTCACGTTGTAGATCCTAATAGTGCGAAATGTGTAAGTTAGATGCATCACACTCTAATGGATGTGAACTTGATCTCACAGAAAGACTAGGGTTGCTACTTTGGCCTGTTGGTGTGTCATTAGTGCTTGTACCGTTGCGATACATACCGAAACAAGCAATGAAGTTGCACACAGCGCAAACTGTCAACAATTGTACTGCGGAACCAAAATGACTTTTTTTACATGTTACTCTACATAAATGCGCATGCCCCGACAAGAGCCATTCCACACACGTGCAGCCACTGAAAAAAGTGCTTTTTCTTTTCCTTATAGTACAAACGTGGCCACACTGATGCACCTGTCTTGAAAATATGAAATATTGTGTGCTTCTATAATCAAAAGTGTCAATTCGTTTATGTTTTTGGAATGATTGTGGACTCGTCGAGCAGTAGTTTGGATCCGCACTCTTTTCAATGAAAGATGATTGGCTAACCGTTCATTGCAGAAATGCGAAATTCCAAAGTAGCGCGTTAAGTACCGCAACTAATCAGTTGTCTGACATGCACCAACGCATGTCATGACTCCTGAAATAGCGCATTGCTACTTATAAACATATGAGTACGTTTACAAACGTTCTTGTGCTTATACGTATAAACGTATGAGCACAAGAAAAGCACGTTCATTAGCAGCCTTATGTACATCAGCTTGTCGCGATGGCTAATGCGGTGCGTGCGGCCAAATTAAGTAGTCGCTCAAAAACAAGCTTGTGAGTTAGTCATAGCACATAACTCTCTTCGGTTGTTGGTGACTGATTTCGAGGGTAGCTTCGTGGCAGTGGAAAAATTTATTCGCAACGCTACATTGGTACCGTCTAGATACTGGCGTTACAACATCACCCATTTTTTCTTCTTGTTCTCCGTATTCGTTACACTTGCAGTGCTCAGCCTATAATTGTTCACCTTCACAGCATCGTCTCGCTCTCACAATTTCATTTGACAAGCAAACCTTTAGCACCACATATTAGTGGTGCTAATGTAATGCACCGATAGTAATGCGTGCAGATGCCATGCTCTCTTTTACCTAAAGCATAATAGGTATTCGCCTATTAGTATGCTGTAGTCTAAGGAGCATAAAATTTCTGCCGGCAAAAGCTGCTATTGGCCATGGTACGCATAAAAAAGCGTCTCTCACAACACTAGCGCTTGTGAACATATTAGATGTAAAGTTTGTTATGGTTCTTGGCCAAGTTTAACACAGGGGGACGCAAAAGGAAATTGAATATCTTCGCATATTTCCTCAAATATTCGGAAAATACGAAGCGCGTTCCGAAAGTCAGTTTCGTCATTTGTTTTCTCACGGAAACTTTACCGCCAAAAAATTCCACCATGGCATCATGAACCTTGCAATATTTTTCCACATAGTTCCCACCGACGTTCAGACATTTGTTGTAGCGTGCAATCAGTTTGAAGAAACCATTCTGGTAAAACTCGGTGCCCTGCGATGCAAGGAATTGTCGCACAGCCTGATCCACCTCAACATTGCTTTGGAAGTGACGTCCTGAGAGTGCGGCTTGTCCTGTACTCTAGTAATGTTTTCATTCGTGGATTTGGAGGGACGCCCACTTCAACCTTCATCCTCCGCACTCTGCCTTCCTACACTCAACATGCAACGCCCGCGACCCACCATTTGACAAAACATGACCTCTTCCCCATACACGATCTGTAGGCGTTCATGGATGACGGGCACACTAGTCCCACGGGCCCATTCATACCGGATAACTGCACGCACTTCCATTGGCGACCACATTGTCAGCACACGTCTGTGTGCCATCTTGATTTATAGTGGAATAACTTTAGGCACGCCGGTGTGCTGCTACTCTCTCTTCTTCGGCGCTGTCCACACGCGTCATTCCTCCTCCGCTGACGCTCCTTCCATCGTTGAAGCAGTAAGGGGCGTGTATTCTTATGGCACTTGTTTGTTTCACCTGGTGTGCCACGTTCTCGTTAAAAAAATGACGAAACTTACTCTCAGAACTTCCCTCGTATAATCACCTTCATAGTACGCTCACTGACACAGTTCTTCAACTCTTGCAAACTGATTACCCTGAATGCTTCCGCGCCGCTTTCTTTTCAGCGATCGCCATCTCGAAAGCGATACGTTGAAAGCGCTTTCCTTTAAGGCCTCGTTTCAATAGATATAACATAATGAGGGTGATGGGGTAGCATTGACAACTTAGTTTCCTCAGGAAGGCCTGTTTATTGCATGCTGCGTATGCGTAAGCATTCTTGAGGTCCACAAACCAGTCGCCTGCGGTTCACAGATTCGGGCATTTTTTCCGCACTGCATCACAGGAGAGCTTGGAACAATTACCGTAAAAAAGCGCGCCAACCTTTTCACCCTGCGATACAAAATTCAAATTTACATACTCTCGCACCAAATTTGTTGTAAAGCGAATAGAGCTTCACCCACAATGTTGTTCTGTGAGGTCCACCATCGCGAAACCGGCACAAATGGCGACGGAGGCTGAAGAGAAAGTTCTGCAGTGAGCAGACGAAAGTTTACACTAGGTGCCAACTTTTTCAACTTAATGTATACACCCGCGCATTTTGGCACCCGTTTGCATGAACAAACATTCCGCCTCAGGAAAATGTTCAGGTTTTTTAATCCTTACTTCACAAAAGCAATGAACATAAAAGCTAGAGTTGGAAGCGCATTCTACCTCTAGTAGAAGTCGGTGAAAGACAATGTCTTCCTGAGCGAGTTAAGGGTGAGAATGGGGCGTTGTCACTAAGCACACTGTCGTGTCACCCCTAGCGTGGGCGTAATAGGAGGAGGGTCGGACGGATTCAAGTTTTTAACAGCAAAGCTATTTAAGCCCGCCGTAATTTGCGCGTGTGCGAAGAAATTATCATCCTCACCATTGGCTCGAGCGTTGTCGTCTTCTTCCGCAGCTGGCTCGTTGGCACCCCTCGGTTTGCGCTCGTACTCGTGCTCCGCGCACGCTCGTGCCACTGCTCCCGCGTTCGTCGTCATCGTCTGCTTCCACAGCTGGCTGCGTCGCCGCTAATCATTACAGCCTACAATTTCAGTTGTCGCCTGTCGTCATAATGGGGAGGCCACGTATACGTGGGTATGACTCATTGCTTATCCCTTTGTCGGACAGTGGTACAAATATGTACCACTTTTTAACCTTGATTCAAACGCGTATAACAAATAAATGGTTCGAATTGGCGCCACTATTACTGGTGCTGCCATCTACCGAAGTATTTTAGAAGGTTGTGTGGTGTTTTTTTTCTTCACTACGCCATGTGGCGCGCATACTGAGTCTCTTTTTCGAAGTGTCTTGTTTAATATTCACTACCGGCTGTTGTGGCCTCAAGGAAGCTCTCGAGAACGCTGCGTAAACCTGCCTGGTAACTGTTTTATTGTACCGGCTTACTATGTGAACCCTCGTGATTCGTTTGCAATCACAAACATACATTTTATTGCGATAGCAATTATATGGACACTCAAGGGCAGATTTCTGCCGTCGGCGTCGCCGTCGCCGTCGGCGTCGCCGTCGCCGTCGCTGTCGCCGTCGCCGTCGCCGTGAGGTTCCGTATGACGTCATTTGGAGAAGAAATCGTCGCCGCGCGCCGAACGCTGTATGTGCGAGTGAAAGGGGCGCGAGGGGCGCGTCTTCACGGGGAGTGAACGCACC
>NC_051160.1:127368670-127420438 GCF_013339745.2 Dermacentor silvarum
TTCCTCTTAATGTCAACTAAAATATCGGCTATCCCCGTTTCCTCTGATACGTTAGGCCAACATTTTTCGTTCCATCGCTCTTGTGTGGTCCTTAACTTGTTCTCGAGCTTTGTTAACCTCCAAGTTCTGGCCCATATGTTAGCACTGGTAGAATGCAATGATTGTACACTTTTCAACGGAGTGGTAAGCTCCCAGTCAGCATTTGACAATGCCTGCCATAGGCACTCCAACCCAATTTTTTCTTCTGTAAATTTCTTCTCATGATCAGGGTCCCCTGTGTAGGTATATACAGCTATAAGCAGCTAACTGCATATAGCTATCTAAAAAAAAGGATATCGCAGATGTTTTCGGCTATTTAATGGGTGATGCTTATGGAAGTGTACTGCAAGTGGGTCAAACATGAATAGGTGGAACAATGGGCCAGATTTTTGTTAATCAAGACTGTATGCAGCCAACAGATAATTAGGCCACGGAAAGTACAGGGTTAATTAAATGTCATTTTATTGAAATGTAAAATAACTAAACATTGGAAAAGAAAGTAGGCAAAAAAACTTGCCACCAGTGGGGGCAAACCCACGTCATATGCATTACACATGTGAGCCTGTATCAGTTAAGCACGATGGAGGTTATTCTCCCATTCACCTCATTCCGCATTTGTTATGTTTATTAGATATGGCCCTGGAACTGTTAGCACCACTCAAGGCCATGGCTGACGCTGCAGCATGTTCGTTGAACCGTAGGCGTCATGTGGTACATGACATTTAAGAGCAGGCAGATGGCACTGTATGCTACCTGAAGGCATCAATGCTGTTATGAATGCAAAGACTTATAGGCCTGCTGCCTGCTCCTAGGGGTCATCCCCTTTGTGATGGTTGCAGGTAAAAGTATGTGCCACATCATCTGCCATGATTATGAGTTTGGTGCTGGGCCACATTTAGTACACATACACAAATCCCCAAGAATGTGAATGAGAGGACAGCTACTACCACAGCTCAATAAGTAGACTATTGCATGCTATATTTGCAAGATGTGGGTTTTGCTCCCACCAGTGGCAAGTTATCTTTTTTATATTTTTTTATGACTTCTACAGTTCAATAAAACCACATTTAATTTCCGCTGTGGTTCACTTGGCCTTTCAATGGTTGGACCAAACATGAAAACCTTGCTCATTATATTACATTGTTCTTTTTTGTTTGTTTAAGAAAAACTAGCAATAACTACGTATTTGAAAAACATACTATACAGGCACTGATTCAAGTTATAGTTTCCTTAGAATTATGTAATGCTAACTTAGAAAGCTTAAGGATGGGCCTAGCTAATGTGAACATATCTGCTAGTTTGTTACTCCTATTCAGGTGGACACACTTGGATTATGTGAGGACGCATAGAAAAAATACTCAGTGCAACGTGTAATTTCCTCAATGTGCTTTCACTTTGTATCCTTAGCGCTGTTTCCACCTGAATTTGGGGCTAGTTCATTATACATGTCGAAGTGAAATGCATGAACGAGCTACAATAAAAAAATGGTATCATCTGTTTCCTTTCTGCTGTGCTTTCTCGTGACACAGTAGCACGTTTCAATTCAAGGCCATGTAAACAATCAATTGTGAGCAGATCTTACATTGCTACCATACTGCTGCTGTACTGCACGCCACGGTTCCTTGGCAGTCAACAGAAGCTATTCACTGGGAATAAGTTTTATATTCAAATAGCATTGTGGCTTCCTTAATTAATGCTGAAAAATAGCTTGTGACCAACATCACTTTATTCCTTTCAGTCATGACTGTGTGTGTCCTCCAAATTTAAACAAACTTTCTGTATATACAAAGCAAACTCAGCCGAAAAAAAATCCAACCTGTAGCATGAACATTTAGGTGAGATCAGGCTAGTTATCATAGTTACAGAAATAACTGATTGTGAAATTTATTATTTTAGATGCATTATTTCACGACAATAAATAAAAATTGTTACAGAAGTAGGTGCACTGTTATTAATCTAAAGGCGTTCTAATGCGAAAAAGAACACCAATTAACAGCAATGATACATAGCAACACTTTCTGACTACTTGTCAAACATGGTGGTATGCTTTTTCAGATACTGTTGTTTTGCATTATTCGTCTTATTTATTATGATGTGTTTACCATTAGCTGAAGCTAACATTGGTACAGCAATTATCAGTTGCAGGATACCTAGTACACACGATTTTGCAAGAGCAGCTCTGATGCAGTTGACAGTTATGTTGCAGCAAGTGGGAACAACAGTGCAATTTAGATAAATTAGGAGATTTAAGCTTTAAGATTTTGTACTTGTTTTTCAGGCGCATGTGCCAGGAGAACTAGAATGAAGTGAAAGCAACTGACTTTACATAAATACCAGTTCAGTGGCTTCCGGTTTTCAGATTGTGTAAGAAATTGAAAACAGTACACAGTAAAAACAGAGTTGCCCTAATCTTAACTTGTTTTTTGCACTGTTTCCTTCATGTTCTAAAATGTACCAGTCGAGCTATCTTAGCACACCTTTCAACACAGCAGTTGAGTAATTTCTTTCTGTATTAGTGTGGTCAAAATTTTTATGCATAAATGACTACAGGTACAAAATATATTGTTCAACCAATTGTATATTTAGCTGAGCATGCAATTAATTTTACAGAAGGTGGCCGTATTGCACCTCAGATGCAGAGCTGCTGTTGGCATCTTCAAATTTAGTCAAGCTGCAAAGCTTATAGATCACAGCATGTCTACTCAATGACAAGCACACAGACGAGAACAGTTGCGAGAAACAATGGCCATAAACATTACGAAGTGCTAAGAAAGACTTTGACAGCATATTTTAACCTTTAAATGTGCCAAAGAAATCAAAATGAAGGAAATTTACAAGGAAATGCTCTTACATAGCCAGAGTCCAATCTGTTCCTCAGGGCTGGGTACTGGTTCACCAAGGCACCTTGCAGCAATGTTGTACAGCTTATTCGGGTACCTGATGTTTACAAAAGTGTGCATAAACCTTCTACATAAAACAATATACAAAAAAAACAATATGCAACAGCACTGTAGTGCAACCATTTCCATGAAATCATATCCAGCAGGTGAACTGTGATTCATCAGATGGGAGAATTTGTTCGGTTAACTGCACTATGAAAGCATTAGGTGCATGACGAGACAGAGGTTATAAAATTTATCGGATGGGTTTGACACAGGAGAGGGGTAACAGTATATCCTTTGGACCTGCAATAGCCAAGATAAACTGATGATGATGACCAGAGTTCACACTCTAACAATACTTTCACCAAAACAGAATATAAAAGAATTTAATTATTACTTCAAAAGAGTTTACTACTAAGAAATGCACACAAGAGAAAATTAGCCATGAATACCAATTTGAAGAAGCATCTTCTATAAGAAATTACTAGGGCGGCTGATTAAGCTAGTTGTTGATCAATTATCGTGAGTGTACAGCATGTCACTAATTGCCACTATATGACATGCATTTTATTTGTTTTCTAAATTTCCATGAGCATGCAGATATTCCCTCCAGTTGCAAAGTTGTACGAGGCACTAGCTGACATGTACACAAAATTTAGTTCACGTACGCCCAGCTGTTTTTTTAGAAAAAGGGACTAAGTCGAAACATCGCATTCTGAGAAATGTGCGAATAGATGTGTCAAATTGCTTGCTTAATCAATACATCCCACGATTAGTCATCTTCATACTAAACTTTACCAGTAGTCTTTCCCTCTCTTTCTGCAGTCCTTTCATTGCTGTTATGCTTCAGCTTTAGCTTGAAATTGCTTTTTTACCCGCCATGAGTCTGTTGATAGCATCCACATGGAAAAACAAAAATGTACAGGAGTGACCTCCAGATGCTTTAGTACGCTTTCACTGCAGCGGTTGCAATAAAACTCAATTTTGTATCAATGTATGTGTTTTCCTCATCAGCAACACTAAAAGGCATGAAATAGGTCCTTCACAGATGTGACGTGCCCTCCGAAAAGCACACATCAACATAAACAAAAGCAAGAGGAACGCATGAGAGCTACAAAGAGCTCCCTAAGGGCTGTAAAATGCATTACAAAAAAAAAGTCACAAACCAAAACCAAAAGTACTGTCTAATTCAAGACGTTTTTATACGATGGAAACTTCATATCATCTTAAGTCTCGACGACAGGTCATGCCCACGTTACAGTCGACGCTAAAAATATAATGAATTAAATAAGTGGTTTAGAAGTCGCATATAGCCAAGTGTTTTATATTTTTTGAAAGCTATAAACATGTGCTATCAGTACAACGCAAAATCAGAAATTTACGGTTTGGGCCTAACAACGTCGAAACTCCCCCCCCCCCTTAACAGCTGTACCCACAATTTTCAAAATACCCGAACGCTCTAGACACTGGTCGAGAGCATTCTCAGCCCAGAAGGCATTGAGCACATTGCACTTTTCGAGCCCAAGTGCAGCCAGTCTACACTGGCTAACCTCATTGTCTTTCTATCTAAACCTATCAATGCCTTTTCATTAGTAACAAAGCTTTAATTCGGCCCTGAAACACTTTGTGCATAGTAAGAAAGCATTGCCACTCTGTTAACGAGGCTCCTGTGGGAGTGTGAACAAAATATTACACGACATGCAGCAGAGAATTCACAATCTCGTGCAAAAGCAGTTAAAAATTGCTTGCTCTCACTTAAGCATAGTTGTTATGCAGTGTCATCGCAAGCAGCTAGACCCACAACAGCTATTGGCTGATTTCGTGATCGCAAGAACATTCTCATTAATACCATTATTGCTCATTTGAGTTAAATAAACAAAAAATATATATATGTATTTGACCTCAAAAAGACAAAACAGCCATTTCACCTTTGCACTGCTTTGCTGAACATGACGACTGCACGCTGCTGCGCATGGCTTCAGAGATGAAAAGCGCAGCGTAGAAATTGCGGCCGCCACGAGCCGCCTTGCGTTCACCCTACGGACAGCAACGGGGCATTGCTTCCTTGTGCCCCCTTGCCAACTCCTCTGTGCAGCTTCCAGCATGCTAGTGGAAATGAAAGGAGACAAAAAACCACTTATCGGTGCGATAATTATGTCTAACTTCACTTGTCCTTTAAGGATTCGAAAACTTTTGTGGGAGGAAATTTTTGAGGTGACGTAATTTAATAGTGATGATATGCTATGATTACTTAGAAAAGTGTTTCAGGACCCCTTTAAAGTATTGCTCAAATACCGTTATTTTATCCTTCCAGCATATGACAGACTTTAGTCATACAGAGTTAACTAACGAGTACAGATTGGATAAGACATACGGATAAGCATACAGCTGTTTTGGTGCCTCTGATGCTTCAGAGTGGCTTTGGGAGACGAATAAGTTAATCAACGCCCCATCATGCACTGCTGTGCTTTCATTCATGTTGACATAGCAAGGGAACCGATCTTTGACCTGAAAGCATACACCGGTGGTTTATCAATAGGTTTGAACCAGTGGACACTGAACAGGCATTGATTAATTTTTAGCCTTTTTCTATGGTTGCTGTAGTGTCCCAAATAGGTTTGTTATTTAAAGCCATAAAGCACAGCACAACACTAATCCTGCGGCCCATATGTGAGCTAAGTGCAGGACACATTGAGCAAACAAGTTTGAGCTTATTTAGCAATGCCAGCAACAATCAGTATATAGGAACAGATGATTTCCCAAAGATAGAACCATATAGTTGATTGCACAACGTTTTCATAGTCCTGTTGGTGAAAATGTCAATGAATGTTTTACCTGTGTTGGTTGAATTTAACTTTATTACTGCATGATTACTGCAGCAAACAAATAACAAGGCAGACAACACTCCTGTTTTCCTCGTCTTGTCTGTTTATTGGTTAAATGCTACAGAAATTTGCAGATTATGGCATACTACGACCGGTTACACAAACTAAAGCACCATTACATTGTTTGAAGCTGTTAGTACTTCACCTTTCCCTATCTAATAGGGTAGCGATTGCACACCTGAGCTCAAATCAGTAGTAAACCAACCGCAAAAGTTTGCAGAAGACGGAAGTCCCCGAAAACGTTTAGTTTCCTTTCCAGTTCTCCCCTAGGCAAAAACTGAAGTTGCGCAACGATGTGTTCCTAAGGGCAAGTATGCGCTTCACGTGTCAATGTCAGCGACGAGCCGAAAATATTTGTAATTGGCAGCACAGTGAAGTGACACAGGGCAATTTCGTAACACTCGGACTGTCAGGTAAACGTGAAACAACTCAACAGTTACTACTCGTGCTCGACATTTCCGCTACGCGTACTGTTGCTATTTTGCCCATACGAACCAAACAGTGACCAAATCATCTTTACACTCCATAACACGCAGAACATTCATGCTCACCTGTATTAGGAGATCATTGCATGTCATCAGGTGCGCGAACCCACCCATCCGCACACTTTCGTGAAGGTCGGCGAGCTTCCGGGCGCCTGTGAACTTCACAATTTTCTTTGGTGGCCCGTGCGAAACGAGGTAAACTGCTTCCGCATCAGTCGGCGAGCCTTCAGTTGAAGTCGGATCAGATGACATGCTGCTACAGTTGTCGGGTATCACAGGCGCAACGGACGCAAGAGAAAAATCCCACTCGCGTTTCGACGGTCGCAGGCTTGCCGCCGTCATGGAATAAAGAACCGCCGGCGTGGTTTCAGATTCTGAGGAGTAACCGCTGCTACCGCTGCCGCGCTTTTCACAGTTGCGTATCCAAAGTCGAAGTAAATGCGAAAGCCAAAAGCCAACCACTGTACTACGAGCATCAAAACCGCAAACGACCGTGAAAGTAATTGTGAGTCTCGAAGGTTGTGCTTTTTTTCTGTACTGCAAGCCCATTTTACTTACGCCGTCACCGCGGCGTTTGAAACAGTTCTCAGAGGCTATGCTTTAGCAGGCTAGAGTGGGTCTTAAGACCCATGACTGGTTTTTTATATATTATTTTGTTTTATTTACAACATTGTGGTAAACATAAATAAAGATGTGTTGCAACGATAATTAGAGAAACAACCTTCAATTGCTAATTATTATTTTTGCTCACTGGTACACGACCCGAATTAATCGTGTTTACTAGGAGGCGACACAAATAGCTATGCACCTCTACTCGGTACGCTCCATCAGCTTCAGTGAATGATGAGTTCCGCGTGCAACTTGGTGGACTTCATAGTTTGTTTTTCATTGACATTGAGTGTATATTCATGTTATATTTTCATTTCTTTTTTTATTCTATGCATGTTAAATCAATATTTATGTACTTCCGCCCCTTATTGCTTCCCTTGAGGAATCTTTAAATACAAAACAGATATGTATGTAAACCGCGTTGTATATAAATACCATCCAGTGTTTTCACTATGAAGTTGGCGTTTTGCCATCCTGCTTCTGTGATTTCTTACTGAATATTAAAAAAAACAATTTGCATTTCTTGCTATGTTGATAATTCAGTAATGAAGCACTGCATGAAATGCGTTTTACTTTTTGCGCCTATAGTTAACCTGCATTGTGTTGCTTTCTTTGGTATAGTCAACCAACTATTTCATTGAGTGATCCAATGAATCCACATTGGTTGATTGTATAAGGTGCTTATCACTGACTCCCTTCATGGGAGTCCTCCATTTCATGCGCGAGTCCCGACTTCGTCTCGTGACTACCTTTGGAAGAAAAGGTAGTCAACGTCTGAAAAAAGAGAGTCGAGGTAGTCGTGACTCTCTTTTGACTCTCTTTTTTTTAAGAGTGTAGCGACAATCGACCGTCCGGCACAGCAGCGCATACCTGTGTTACCAGGGGCAATGAACATACGACTAGCGACAAAGGCACGACTATACGACGGTGAAGACGACGACCGCCCTAGAGTTGGTTCTTTCAGCATTTCACGCTCTCTAATTTCGTGATAAGCGCAATACACCGATATCTCTACGAGCGACAGCCATGACGAAGATAGCGGCAGCGCCACAACGCTGATGGTAACAACCACAAGTAATAATTATATATTTATATATTGTAGTATTTTCACCTCGTACGCTTTCGCCTGCAAAACAGCGGTAGCTGTATCAGCGAGAGTTACGAGAAGCACAGCGACAACCAGGACCTACGACGGTAAAGGCGGCTGCACTATCGAGGCGCAACGACAATAATGACAACTAATTTGGCGACAATGAGACTCAAATTCAACGACAACAGGATTATTTCCTTGTTTTGTATGCCCATATCAGAAACTCCTAAATCTGTACATTTGGGACCCGCGTGGTATGCCACCCGGTTGTATCCTGGCGCCTGGCGTGTGACCAGAGTATGTCGAATTGTGCCAGTATAGCGTAGACGCTGCTGAACAGCCGCAGTAGGCCAGTAACCACACTTATATAAAGTGTGTCAGTTATTTTCCACCGAAGCGCAGTCGAATATCTCTTTACTCAAAGCTATTGGGCGTATTATTTCCCGAGGAAAAAAACTGGTAATCCGACCAATATAGATGAAGGCGATAAAGGCACTTAGTATACAATGAAATTTGAACCTACGGCGACTGCGGTAAATAATACTGATATGCCAGTATTGCAAGAAATCTTGTACGATAGAGCCCTATGCAAATGAACCTTATGAACATATGCTTGCTCTGCCCGCAGAATGTAGTGAAAACAAGTGACGCAGCCAGCAGCGCAAAACCACCGGCAGCGTGTTTCAGCAACATCTTCGCAGCTCGTTCTAACACCGCCACCCAGATCCAAGAGATTTGCAGTGAAACGCATTATAACGGTGCAATAAAACGCTCGTTGTGATTACGGAGGCGCAGAACAGAAGAAAATGCTCGTTCATAATACTCAAAAGAAACGATACAGCAATGGCTATTCCATGCACGTACATGCCTTAGTGTGCAACGAAAGAGAACGTGAACGGCAACCGCTGGGTGCTTATTTGTGCAGAAACTGCAAATAGACAGCTTACTGTAGACCTATGACTGGGAACTTGGCCAGGCTTCAAAACATCCTTGTGAAGAAAGTTGCGCAATAATACTCGAATTACCACAGAGCACGTGGCTTGACTGGCGGCTGCGAATGCTGAATCTGCCACAATACCCTTTCCCCTTCCTTTTTCATTTATACCGTCACTGACTACCAGTCTAGAAACGTTAACCGCAGGCCGACGCTTTAGTCAGTGGTGAAATTATTTTCTTCTCGTCACCACTTTCCCTTTCTCCTGAGCATTCATTTACTGCACATCAGTAGGCGCCCGCTAAGTTTCAACATGGAGATTCTGGTGTGAAATAACTGAAAAGGTAAGAGTTTGACAAGACACATAAGTATTTCTCCTACGAACTGGCTATGACAGTGAAAGAGCTTGTATAACTGGAGATTCTTCACCGTGGTGGATTTTCTCATAGAAGTAATATAACCAACTCTTCGAGGAAAAGCTCCCTATAGCGCCCATGCATTGAAAATAGGAACCGCAAGGGCACGTACCGCCCTGTTTCTGCTCTATTCACACGCACAGAGGCAGACCACGAGGTGCGATTCAGAAGACAGGCGTAATCAACGCTACCCCGAACCTCTCTCAGTAGTGAGGCACCATCTAGTTCAGGCGCCTGCACGCATCCTTTCAGGCACCGAAAATTTTACATCAAAATTTTATCAATAATCATCGCATCTTCCCGAAAAGTAATACGGAATGAACTTTACGCACGGTCTAATAGCATCACAAAAAGGAGAGGTACCAACATGGTGGCACCATTGCGGTTGCCAGTTCTTTCGCCCAGCTTTTCCTCTAGTGTTCGTCTACTAACTTAATGAACTTAATGGGTGCATTAGACAACACATAGGAAAAGAGGACGTACAAACCTTGAGCAGCTGACAATCTTAAGCCCTAGACTACTTCAGTTTTGCCCACTAATATATGCCGCTATATGTAGCTGGCAAAAAAAGACAAGGGTGACTTACAGGATTGCACTCCTGTAGGTCACCCGTTTCAACAGAAGCCCGCAGATGTTCAACATGTTCCCCTGTACATAATCATATCTCACAATTCAAGTTTGGCAGATGCATATGTAAAATAATATTTACTATCGTCTAGGCAATATATGAGCCATTATTTTATCCTAAAAGATAAAAAAGTGATTTTCTACACACTGAAAGAACGTAAATCCATGCTCCTCATTCCGCCGTAGTAGACTGAGATGACGATGTGAGCATATTCTTTTTACTGACGCCGGTTTGCTGCTGTCCGGGGATATGCTTTCTTAAAAAGGCACAAATAAATGGCACAGTTACTTTTGTGCTTCAATGCATAAAACAACCTTTTGTTAAGAATGTAACTGGAACACCAATGCAGTTCTCCGAAAAGTTCGGGAATATTACCTCGAAACTGATGTCATCCTTAGAATTGGTTCCAAGTGGATCCGCCTTGCGAACTCCACGGCTAGAATTTGTAAATTGCGATATGAGCCATAAGGTAATTAGTTAAAATGTAATTACAGATTTTTTGTTATAAGTCGATTATGAATTTTAATTTTTTGCGCAAGTAATGTCCGCCTCTTCGAGTAGGCCAGCTCATGAATTAGAATTGTGCTATCTGCCACAGGGAACCTTTAAATATTCCGGAAAGTGTTCGCTGAAACACCCCGTATATTGCTTTACACCACGTTAGTTCCCCTTAAAGGCGTTTTGGCCGTATTTCCTGACTATTTTTCCCGGGCATAGGCACCGCTGTTGATTTTTACAACGTACCAGATATGAGTTCCAACACTTCTGACACTAAAATGAAGAGAAAATTCAGGTTTTTGGCATGGAATAATTCACTTTCACTAGCGGTCCTCTAGGAATGCACACAACACGCACGAGAAGCATATATAATTGGCGGATCCGCTTTTGCCGACGCGCGCTCGGGCTTGGAATGAGTCCAATGTTTAATAGCGCCGGGGTGCATTAGCTCGGTCGGTTATTGGCGCGCGCCAAGGTCGAGCGGCATTTCTCCAGCTATTAGACAGCGCTTGCGGGAAAGAAGTTGCGCAAAAGTCATGCCGGTTTCAGACAGAATATCTTGTTCCGATTGAGGATGCTTTCGAAATAATAATAAGGGAATGCACGCTGTCGAAGAAGCATGGTATGTGGTCCTGTTTCAATTCTGGTAATCATCCTGGAATAGCCACGAAATGACCTAATTGCGCAAGAAGATCAGGCCTCTGTATTTTTCATGACCCAAAAACGAAGGTGTGCATACAATGTCAGACGGTGTCCCTAGCACTGTCTTTAGTGTTAATTGGTGTGACATCACAGTTCACAAACACAAAAAATAGCCTCACTTTCACGCGAGAAAATGCCGCGCGAACAAAGGCGACCTAATGAAAAGGAAACATGTCATAAATAAAGTTGCACTGAATACAGCTTTGATGAAGGATACGTTAATGGGCACTCCGCTTGTTTACGTGATTTTTCACCATTAGGGAGAATCAACGCCGATAGGCGAACAAGAGCAGAGAATTCTTGGGTGGAAAGCTTTGTTGAACAGGGAACGCTAGAGAAAGGAATACTAGAATGCGGAATACTAAAAAGACAACGGAGGTCTGTAATTGAGAGCCGCAACACCAATTAAGCGCACTAATACGTTTACGGCAGAGGAGTTCAGATGGCGGCTAGGAAGTGCACATCGGAATTGACAAAAACAGCGACTTCACTGAGCGCTTTTTGAATACATCCTTCAAAGGCGAAAGCTTCGAACAAATTTCCATACGTGGGAGACTTTGATGTCCTTGACCGTGAAAATTTGTGTTTATATTTACAGCAAGAGGAGTGAATGAACCACAGCGCAATAGGAGTAACTAGAAGAGGGCTCATTTTACTGTCGTATACAGTAGATAATGATATTCAGATAGAAAGTGAGAGAATCGAGAACTTATTGAACGCGTTAACACTCAGAACGCCATCAGGCTGAAAGAGGCGCTGGCGGACGGCTAACTCTGTGAAATAATAAAAAAGGAAGACCTTCAAGGCGAACTATTCATGATGTCAGAGTTCAAAATGTAAGCCTCCTAATTAAAACGATGTGCTCTGGGAACATGCCTCCGTTTTGCTACCACACCGACCGCCAACAGCGAGGAGGATACGGCGTTGTTGGCAACAAGACGAACAATTGTGTCAGCATGAATCAATGCTACCAAGCAAACAGACCGACGCAGCGCCACCTCCTCCATGCATATTACGAGTCGGCCTATTGAGGAATATACCGAAGCAAGCAGTCACCATTGAGAGTCGAGACGAAGCCGGAATACTCGAGTCAGTAAAATATGCGTACAGAGGATCGCGAGCCATATGTAAATACCAATTTCTCAATGAAATGTGTGGTGTTTAAAAGAGAGCCATGCAGCTATTAACAGTGCTTTATATAACAATTAAAAAATGATGGGTTACCAATGTCTGGACAATAAAATGAAGAAGATTTGCCGCGAAATTATTTTAAAATGAGATCGCTTATGTTGCCAAAGCAAGGAATCGATCATGAAAGAAACCGTAGTGTAAGTCCCTGGAATTATTTTAGGTCAGCTGTGGTTCTTTAAGAAGCATCTCAATTCACGTTCACCAGCATTTCTGCATTCTACCTCCATGTTTACACGGCCGTCACTGTGGGGAATCGAACAGTGCTTGAATTATATATATGTCTGCAATATGAGAGTGAAATGATATTTTGCCGTAATATTCGCGCATCGCTGGGCAAAGCGCCTTGGAATAGCGGCATCACGCACTCTTTATTGGGCAAGCTAGACAAACCTAACGTTCAACTTAGTCTGCAAAAGGGACAATGGTAGGACCACAATTTCACTCGTGCTGTCTTTTCCTTTCTTTCTTTCTTTTCATTTTTTCGATAGGAGTCTTCTTTAAATTTCGTCAGAAGGGCTCGCTTCCTGAAACTGCGTGAAACATAAGCATGGTTTAGTATTACCTTATATCTTTGCAATTATGTCACCCGCATTCATTACTTTGCCATTGTTTTGTAGTGGGAAAAAAACATTGCTTGATCATGCAAGTGCCCAATGCAGAGATGACGCTGTTGCCACGCCACGAATGACACAATCGGAGGTAAAATTCAGGCTCTCGGTCGGCGTTCCGAGAGCCATAAATGAAAAGTAATGATCTAGAGGCATTACGTTTGTCGATCCGAGCGGAAGTGGTCGCGTTTGAGAAAAATTAGTCAGCCATAGAGGGTATATTGCAGTCAGCTAAAACCTGTGCTCATCAGGAATATAAGGCTCACAAGCGTGCAGCTTATTGCAGAAATTTCATGCTTGCCGAGTTATGACGCCCCCGCGTTCGCAAGGCAGGGTCTAGAAGTCGCGTGAAAAGACTCGAGCAGCAAGACAGAGGGATGCCGATTCACGCTCACCATATTTGACAACGGCGGGCCCAGTGCGAATAGGAACGACTGTGAAATTAGACCATGGGAAACCCACTAGCTGTATCATAAGTTAAGCATGTAAGCTTTCTAATGCGTGAATAGAGGTTATGAGCTTTACCCGATCTTGCATGTGTGGGACGCTCACATTGCGCCATTATTGCGCCACACATGACGCAATCGGGGCTACAGCGTCGAGTACGACGTTCAGAGAGGCATAGCTCGGTGGTATGCTTGTCCATCCTGACAGGAATGGTCGCGTTTGAGAGAGCTCCATATACAGGCGTGATACGTATCCATGAAGCTCAAACTGGTGCTCATGAGAAGTTATAATGCCTACAAGTGTGCATTTTGTGGTAGAATTTTCCCGCTTACTCGGCTATGCGTCGCCCCCCCCCCCCCCCCCCCCCCCCCTCGGCGTTCATCACGTAGGGTCTACAAATTGCGTTAAGAGACTCGAGCAGCAATACAGACGGATGCCCAAACTCCGTGAACATGTCTAATGTGTGCGTTTATACAGTGAGCGCAAATGCAACGGATTGCGAGCGCAGGCGCCCCAACTACCAACCGGTGCGGTTGGGTCGAACGGCACAGGGTAGTCTCGCCCCCCCCCCCCCCCCCCAGTAGTATTGCCCAACACCCTCTGGGAAACAAATGTGGGCACACCGAATGGAGATCGAGCATGATTGCGAAATTCGACAGTAGCCCCTCCCTCCCTACCTAAACATAAGGTAAAGATGCGTGCTTTCTAATGTGTGAGTGAATCTAATTTGTGTATTTGGCTCCGTGATTTCTGTACCCTAGTGGCTCCTTGTGGCACGCTCAAGTCAGCTCACGGTAGGGCTGGCGGTAGGGCAGATGATCTAATCCTCGCCGTGGCCACCTTTTTTGTTTGTTTGTTTTTTAGTTATATGGAAAGCTAATTTGTGTGCAGTTTTTTCTGCCATGGCTTTTCGGTCACGGCTTACTGACGACGGAGCGATCGCACTATAACCCAAGTAATGGTCTCGCATTAAAACACTGTAGGAGTGTGACATCACCAGAGCTAGACATATCAAACATGTTTATTTCCCGCTTTTTGAAGTACGTGTATACCGTGTTAGTTATCCAGTATGCCGATCATGTGTGTCGCGCAGTGAAGTTGGCGCAACAGCAATTCGTGCAATGAATGAAGGCAGATACACGATCAAAGTAGTGTTATTATCTGCTTGCTTCCATTGTTAACCATTTTTTTAAACCACGAATAGAAAACGAATGCGTGAATGGTTCCGTACTTCGCTGCGCGATGGACAGCTAAAGCAACCATGAAGAGCCTGCAGCCCAACCACTGCTCGAATATCCGTCTTATAGAGCATTTTTACTAGATGTTTTCTGTGATGCTTTTTGAAAAAAAAAGTACTACTCGGGACTCTCGACACGCTAAAGGGACCCTGAAACAATTTTATCGGTTGTGTGTACAACTACTGAGTCGGAAGGGTAGGCCCTTTCTAATAATTAGTAGACAGATTGAGGCGCTACGTAGAAAGTGTAAAAATAATGTTACAAAAATGTGCAACGCCACAGGTCGCTCCGGCACCGCATCCCGGAGTTTTCAGCGGCCCCTGCCAGGTAACGTAGGTGCATTTTCATTAGTAAAAACCTTCCGCTTGTTTTCCATTGCATATATAGCTAGGCACATGGCGTACGGAAATGTTTATATATGTGCTACTATGTGAACGATTCCGTGTAGAGATATATGTATCTAGAGATGAAGCTACACTAGCAGAAAAATTCAGATAAATACAAACATTTACGCATTATTACATTCTTTTGTTGTGCAGCGGGGAATGGGAATAAACCTCGTAGGTTAACCTAACCTTCGTCTAGCGCTCGGCTATCGGACATCCCTTTTGTTCTACAGAAAAATACAGTTTATGTTGGCGTGAATGGTGCGAGCGAATAGGCTCGCACCGTTGTCTCTCCTATTATAAGAGGCTCTCCTATTCCACACAGTAGCAGACGGAAGACAGCAGGCCGAAGTGTCGGATGCCGTCAATCAAGGTTCCAGGGAACGCGGCTATCCGGGGAGCTGCAGCCGAACCGTCAACCGTCAAGAAATCGCCCAACCGGCTGAGAAAACGCTTCGCCAGCACGACTGGCGCAGCCTGGAGCGTAGTGGGCTTTGCAAGCCTGGAGCGTAGTGGGCATCGGGGATCGCGCGATAGCCATCTCACCTGTCAGCGGTTCAACGCAGCAGCGATCATGGCCTGCCTTATATGACCGCATTCGCGCCGAGCACTGAAGCTCGTGCGCAAGCTGTCCTCTGGGCAAGCTGACCATTCCTGTATCGGGCACTGTGGCTCGAATGCATGCTCACTGCTGCGTGGTCGTCTCCAGACCGCCAAGTGCCATCTTCGCCTGCACCGTCGCTCCACGATCGAGACATGGTCTACTTTGTGACGTCGTCACCTAGCAAACGGGTGACCCTTCGTTTCTCGGCCACCTTGCCGTGAGATGTTTGTAAGTCGTAGTACTTGTAGTGTAGCGTGAATGTGTTTTGTCATGTGTTCCAAATTTTTGGTGTAGCTGTTCCTCCTGTCCAATGAGATAAACGTAGTGTGGGTTTTATCAAGACCTCGACTACATCTTTCACATCCTTTCCTCTTCGCGCGGCAAGCACGACAAGCAAGACGAAAGTCTCGTAATTCGTGACAATGGTTTAATATCGGCCTGTGTAATAAAATAAGTATTGCACCACAAGACACTCCGATAGATGCGTTACACTTTCGTTTCCTCGTTGTCCGCATTGAACAAAAATGGGCACCGAGTTTAACTTGTCGAGAACTGTGGACCGTAACGTAGGTCCCATGTGAAGTTTTTAAAAGTCTATGTGGTTTCATTACAGGCATCAATTTTTTTTATGCACTACAATCTCTCGAATAAAAAGGCTTAGCTTTCTGCGATTCTGTAACTTCGCACAATCGTGTCGTGTATTTTATAAGTACTAAATGTGTTATTTTTTTTCATTCTGTGTGGAAGTTAGGCAACGTGACAACCACCATCCTAACGATCCGTCTGGCACGCTAGTCCCTGAAGAACGCAGGAGCGGGACGCACAGCGAGCCACGTGCTAACTTCTGCGGCCGAATGTGGTGGCAGTCTCAATGAGGAGCTCAATGTAGCTCTCGAGCTTGCTATCTTTCGGACCAAGCGCAGGCAGCTTCGGCAGACGTTTGCAGGCCTCGGATTCCCTTTTGTAGTTTCCACACACCAGCTCCAGGGCCTCCCCGAACACATTCTCCATCAATTTGAGCGTGAACTCCTTGCCCCCGACCTTTTCGCAAGGCGTCAGCACCGGCTCGAGGCAGTCAACCAGATCACCGTACGAGCTGGAGAGGGGCGGAAAAAGATGATAGTTGATGGGTATCAGTATGACTGTTCTCTTACGAGTGAAGTGAATGGCCCCTTAATTAAGACGTAGTTTCAAATTGAGAGCTCCTATTTATATTCCTGAGAAGCAAGAAATTGTTTGTCCCGGCACCGCTGTGCGGAACATGACGACGCCTTTTTCACAGTCCGCATAAACAATAGCCGGTAGCACTCGCAAGAAGTCGCGTTTTCTTCATGCGCAATTTTTAAACGTAAGCTGCCTTAAACAGAAAAAAAACAAGGCAACGAACATAACGCTTACCACTCGAAGGAAAAGCATTGTAGGCATTTCGAAGCATTTTGGACGTTGCTTTTTCGGCTTTCTGTCGAACTTTGCCGCAGTACACCACTGTAGCTCAGTGGGCAGCATTTTCAGACAAATGATGGCGGTTCAGAAACGGCGGCTCAGCAAGCCGCCCGAATTTCAACAACTTTCGGTTAGCAACGTCGACAGCGTAGGCCCTTTTATTAACATGCGTATTTACGGCACTTATACGTAAAATTATTGCTGCGTCATAGTAGGTTATTGGTCACGAATAAAAAATGCCATAACACAGCACGAAAGTTAGGAACAAGTACCGCAAATACGCATGTTATTAGAAGAGCTGCAAGCTCTGAACGTTGCTGACTAAATGTTTCTAGAAACTCGGGTGGCCTTTTCAATCGTGATTTTTGAAAATGCTGCACATTGAGTTACGCTGCATTGCAGTGATGTTCAACAAATAGCCGCAGGGTAAATTTTCAAATTTCCTTGGTACGAACAGAAGCTTTGAAACAGCGCGTGCTTTATGAGAGCTACAGATTATTTTCACCTCGGCTTGCTTCCATGTGCGCGTATATCCTTGTACTGAAATGTTATCACGTTTATTCTCCGTTCAAGTGCCCACCACCACTGCCAGAAATAAAACCCGATACCTCGTGCTGAGCAGCAGAGAGACATAACCACTCAGCTAATGTGGTGAGTAAGTTCACAACTCTGTAAATCAGTAATGAAATTAGTACCACTGTTAAAAGTTCGTCTCGGAAAAATGTTTGTATAGAGCGCTGTTGATATAGAGATAATTTTTAATAGATTTGTTGGAAATTCACGTAAACCGTGAAACAGTTTTACGTATGTCGTGAAATTATACATCGTTTTCTTACGCTTAGAGCAGTTAGAAACATTCGTATGCCTAAGAGTTATATCATTTTTTTGTGAGAATCACGTTTTTGTTAACGCCTTGCTTGAATTCTTCATTACATATGCCTGTTCTCGGCAAACCTAACGTTGCCTTGTACTCATGCTGTAAATTAAAGATATTTTACCTGCGGAAGATTGCACATTTCACTCAACTCATTTCGGTGGTTGGTTCAGAAATTGATTCTCCGTCTTACATGTATTTTAATAAGCAAGTTCGCGTTGGTCCGTGCTAAAGCAACTGCGTCGGAGCAGTAGCTAGTGTCTGAATGTATAGCGGACATTTTGTTCTTTCCCAGGAAGGCTTGCAGATTATGTCGAGCATTGTGGTCTCTTATTATCTCCTCGGCTCGTCCGGCGCATGTCTTACGACATAACAACAGTGGATGTGCTCTCCAAAGGAGGAAATATTAGATTTTGTTGTGTTGCCATATTTTTTAAACATTTTCTGGCCTGAAGTACACTACATTGCGGCACAACCCTTGCACCCATGGCAGGCTTGCATAACTCGTACTGACCAGCATGCGTAGTGGAGGATGTCCTGGTTAGGCGCCTTGACAACGGCCTTCTGCAGACCGGTACGGATCCCATTCATGCAGGCGTTGATCTTCGTGCCGACGGAATTAATGCAGCCGATCGCCTTGTGGTAGGCTGTGAACCGTGAGAGAAAGCCGGACATAGATATGAAACATTATGCATAGGCCTACTAAAGTTAGGGAAACTGCGTATATGTGTCAGCGCCGACGCTACAACATGCTTGGCTAAATATCTTTTACGTTTCTCTTCTGCCGCGTCTGTGCCGATGCTTTATTGAGTATAAATGCTGGATATTGGTGAAAATATTTAGCAAGGTACATGAAATTTTAATCAAGGCATAAAACTTTGTGCAGTTTTTTCTTGCTACACCAATTATGACAGTTCTTGTAAATACTCGCAAAAAATTCTTATGTGCAGTATTGCAGTCATTTTATCAACCTAAAGTATAATACGACTTCTAGACGACCAGGTTCAACACAATCAACACACGTGAATTGGCTATACAATCCACCTACATGCAGAACGCCTCTATCTATAGCCTTACGGCTGTAGCGATACGACGACAAAGACACCGTGGGCGCGCTTTTTTTGTGTTCGCTCAATGAAAGTGTCAAATCAAATCCGTTTATTATTATCGCGGACTGCAACGGCAAGTGATATGCGGTTAATGTCCGCGACTTCACTACTTACGAGTTTTCGTGAACCTATATATTTATTCTGAATAAATTTCAGTGTATTTATTCTGACAAGCTATGACCATGGACGCCTCGCGAGCTGCAACATTCAGCGGCTAAATTACGCCCACTTCGATTCAGCTGCAACTCCTCTCTATACAACAGCCAAGCTATGTCACCACCGCAGCATCAAGGACGCCACTGTCTCCTGCACTGCACAACCACCTTGCGATGTCACCACTAAGAAACTCACAAATTTCTTGCCGGCGAACGCTCCTGTTTGGTTCGCACTATTTAGAGCTTTATCCAGCGAAATGATGCAACCTCCAACACGGCAATGTTCTACTGATTTTTCCGCGCCCTAACATCTCCGAACGCGCCGGTCTTTAGCGACACGATTTTGTGTTCGCCAGCTTTGTTTTCATGTTCTTCTGACAATGAGGCTTTTGACAATAACGCTTCTCAGAATCACGATCCTGTTCGAAGCACTACCACTACACGTGAGACCTATCACTGTCAACCACAACGATAGTCGCATGTCCAAATTACCTCCACTTACTACGTCGCATACCAGGGATATAGACTCACTACGACACTGTGACCGCTGCATGGTGAACAAGGAAATACGCATTGGTTCTGAATATGCAAAAAGAAGATTTCGCTCAGTCACTGTACTCAACTTTGCAGGTCTTGTAAACAATTTGCAGTTTCGCTCGGAAGGGGGAAGCATCAAACGCGGTAGGCAATATATTAGATAGTTATTTCAAAGATAGTAGATTGATCAGCCGTATAAACTTGTAAACGTTTGCTTACTATCTAAACTAACAAGCATGGTGTCACGCGCGCACAGGCAGACATGAACGCATCTCACTCGATGACCGCGGACACTCCGTTGTCCAAACGCTGGCCTGACGAAGCATGGCAGCAGCAAGGAACGAATTGACCTTCGTGCAGCCTCTCGCTTCAACGCAAACTAAGCGACGAGAACACAGCGCATACGAAGCAATCAGCAATCGGTGCACCTAGACTCTGTCTCCATCGCAGATCGCTTTCAAGGTAGGGCCGCGCCGCTGGGCTCCGCCGCGCCATACACAGCCGCCGCCGGAGTAGAACGCCCCTGGTGCCTTGCGCATGGTGGAAGACGGCGCGCTTCCTTTCTGCCTTCATCCCCTGGGTGCGCGAGATCGAGGCACAATCCTCGCGCCACTGGGGAGCGCTTTCACTCGCACCCGCAGCATGCAGCGCGTGGCCACAATGTTATCGCGGACTTTATATGAAGCATCACGGCGGTGCTAAGGGCGCCGACAACGGCAGAATTACGCGTGAAGTGGTAATAGAGTTGCTATCGCAATAAAAGTGATAGTTGAACGCGGAAAACTTATCGTAACTTCAGACAGTTTCCGGTCGTCTTTGTAGCCTTATCATGATTTGTTATTTCTGACATTAGGCGCTATTAGCAAGAAAGCTTTTTATATAAATGTATGTCACGTAGGTAGTGAACTTTTCATAACACTGTGTACCACCTGACTATATTTTTCGTCGCATTAGTAGCGCTTTCGTGCAGTATTAGCACAAAAAGAAGAGTATTGTCAGCATATCAGGCAAGGCATAAGAATGAGCGGAGCCCATTGCTGACCTTATTCACGGTGTGGGCTTAGCTGTTCATATAAGCACATAAGTGTGATATGTCAGGGCATCTTTTTCTGCAATATGGATTATACGTTGTAGAGATGCAGCCATTTCTTAATTGCCGACCTTACGTGGCGGGTCTCTTCTGTAGGTGTTGCTATCTTGAAACGATGGAAGAGCTTGCATGCCGCCCCTCAGAGTTATGCCAACAGTAGTACAACTAATGGACATGGCCTCCGTTGTTAAACAAATCCTACGGATAGGACCAGACTAAATTTAATATGTCCTGACTGCAAGTAGCACTGTAGTCAGTAGTGACACCAGGTCACGATGGGGAAAATTGGTTGAGCTGGTGTCCGGACACTTGCAGACGTTGCTTTAGTCGCTGTGATACCGCAAGGTAAGAAGTAATTGCAAACTACTCTCTTATCTACTGCCAAAAAAGCACCATGAGATTAAAAGTAGTGAAGGAAGATGTGTTGTTGGAGGATGAGTCCTCTAGGTATGAAGGCAACTCATGTGTTTGTGTGGAAGCGCTCAGAGTTGTATCAAGTAGGAGTGTGCGTTATGACGTTTCTGGATGAAAGCCTCCGAGAAGTCCAGTGGCTGAACTTTCCAGTTCCAAAAGAAAAGCTCAGTAATCTAAGAGCCTTAGAACAGGTATTTGGAACGTTAAGAAGCATCTATCAAAAAAGTTAGAAATAGCAAAAGGAGATAAGGTAAAGACGAATATTTCTTTTCGTGCAATTAGAGCTGAAACAAATATCTTGGACATGTGAAGCCAGAAAGGAATACATACCTGTTGCGCTTTTCCACACGAGAATGCACAAAATCTTTTGTGCCTTCTCGTGTTCTTTTTACCTAGCCGCGCTACAACTATATAGTTTCAAGATGATGAACCAACATGCCCGCATCGCTACTCCCATAGAAATGAACAAGCACGGGCTGCTTTAACAACTTCAGAATTTCGTACTCGGGCAGCGAGACAAAGAAATGAATTGATGCAGCACTTATAGTAATGAAATCAGGTAAACATTTGTTTTACTAGGCTATAACCCACTCAAGAGAAAAACTCAAAAAGTAAATTACTCCGTAATTAATGTATACGCTGCAAACTTCGGAAGCTAATGAACAGTAAATGGAAGAATTTTATAGCCAATAGCGAGATGGTGGAGAGCAGAACACCAAAAAGGATTCGGGATACGTATATCTTAGGTGATTTCAACGCAAAAGTTCGTAATGAAGGAACGCTGGGCAAAACAAGCAAGTTTGGTTTGGGACGGCACTGGAATGAAAACTGCAATCGCCTTGTCAATTTTTGCTTTCGAACAATCTTCTTTAATGCAACACTTCCTTAAAGTAGCACAAACGCAGCCTATACACAGAGACCACACCATCTGGTCAGCATAGAATTCAGATAGACTAAATATTTGGCAAGTAATACATGAAGAAGCTGCGTAATTAGGTGTAAAACGATGTCTCGCGCTGATTGATCACCAGACCGTTACCTTCTAATCGCAGACTTACGCATTAGACTATGCTTTTTTTAAAAGAAACATGTACCAACTAATCCATGTTGCATATCTTCTGAATGTAACGTAACTGTTAGCGATCGATTTCAAGATTTAAACTTATTTTGACAGGGTACCAGATATATAATGGCTTCGAGCGGTACCAAAAATATTGTTACGTAAGGAGCCGAAAAATACTTTCCTATAACGGGAAACGAAAAAAAAGAACAGGCCAGAAAGGAGGTCAGACAAAGCGATGGGTGAAACAGCACAAACATGGACAACTGCCAAATTTCAAAAACAGGGAAGAATAAACAAAAAAGAGCACTTACGGGTACAATGTAAACAAGTGTAGCAAAGCAAAATGAAAGGCAGAACAAAAGACGTTTTCAACAAAGATAAAGCAATTACTGGTGCTTCTCAACCTCAAAATAATGCAATCGCAGGGAAAGTATCTAACGGTGGTGGGAAACACAAAGAAAAGATAAAACGAATACATAGGAAATTTGTTCAGGAAATCTACAATCGAGGAATAGTCTTCTGTTGATACCGAATATAAGCTTGGACTCCAACCGTTTCATAAGATGACTTGTACGGGTTTTACAGCATTTACGCGCCGGGAAACCAAGTTGTCTAGAAACATCCTTATTGAAACCGTTCAGGAGAGTGGACCATAATCAACCCAAGTCATCACTAAATTGTGCGAAACAAATATAGAAGTCATCGGAATGGCCAAGACGCTGGAATGGATCAGTTTCTATTTCACTCCATAAGAAGATGCAAGAAAATGTCCAAGCTATATAACTATTGCTTTAATATCTCAAGTATGTAAACGACTACTCAAAGCAATAGAGAAGACATAGACGGAAAGATGACTCAAAAAAGGGTTCAAAAAACGACCACATCGCGAACATGGGATGAATGACGAGAACTTGTAGATAATACCAATACCTTGCGTAGTTTTGTTTTATCTACTATAGTAAAGCATTTAACTCAGGTGGTCACTCCAAGTTCTTAATAGATCATGGAAAATGGGAATTCATCGAACGCTCATCATTTTACTAAAAAACCTTAACACGGGAAAAGAAGTGCTTGTTAAGACCAATGTTGGCAGCGAAATATGTATCAAGGTACTGAAGGTGCCAGGCAAGATTTCATTCTCTCTATATATGTATATATCTATACACAAAGTATGTACTACGAAAGTGTGTGTTGAAAGATGGGGATACAAGAGTAATAATCGTGAAAAAAGCCAGCAGATCTCACGCCCTATAGGAATCGATGTCATGCGAAGCAAAGTGCGGGGAGCCTACCAAGTTAACTTTTTGAACTTTGAACTTTATTTGAACTTTATTTGACAAATTCTCGGTGCTACAGAAAACATGTTTATGGACATCTGGATCCGTAGCATTATGCTAGTATGGATCCATGCAACAATAGAATGCAAATGTTTGCAGGCAGGAAACACGTATATAAATTAGTTTAACAACATATCAAGTTAGCATTCAAAAACAAGTAATTTAGAAATCTAATACATATAATACAACAGTATGTCAAGGTAGCATTGAAAACGAGGAAATTGCAAATGTAATACATTTCTCATCAGTTAACAGCACGTCAGGCTAGCGTACAAAACAAAATATAAACCTCTAATACAGTTCTTTGTAATAACGTTTAAGCATTGTAAGAAAAGCTCTGTGTTGTTTTACGCGCACTGGGAGATTGGTCCATAAAAACGTTCCGATACTAGAAAGCCGTCTTTTCCTCACGCATTTTTTACCAATTGTTCAAGAAAGTTATCACATTCATGGCCTCTTGTTTTGAATTGCGAAGGCAAAAAATTTGGCCAGTGAAGAGGAACATTATTATTTAAAGAGCTGTAAACCATTATTGTTGTTTTGTAATTTATGAGTAGGTGTAGAGGCATGATTTGGTATTGAGAGAAGAGAGGCTTAGTGGAAGTAGCATAATTTGAGTTTGACAAGAACCGGATTGCGCGTTTTTCCAGAACTACAAGCAGTTTTATGTAAGAATCCTATGTGTTCCCCCAAGATTCAATACAATATGATAGTTTACTATGGAATATGTCAAAATAAATTGTTCTCAATGTCGCTTCATCAAAGGTAAATGAGAACCGAAATATGAGAACCGTGAAGCAGACAGGTCCTAGCTTTTTGCACAGATAGTCAATGTGCATTTTCCAGTTGAACTGATGACCTAGTACAACGCCTAGATATGTCAAGTTATTGACTCTTTCTACGGGCTGTCCCTCAGCCAGAAGCACACACGAGTCCAGTTCTACAGCTTTGTATGAAGAATGACTCCATATATTTGGTGTTGTTAATTTTTAAGAGCAGTTTATTGGAATTAAACCAATTACAGATTAGCTTCATTTCTTCGTTAGCTGCATGAAAAGCTTCAGCTATGGACTCGTGTGCGCAAATGAGAGCAGTGTCATCAGCATACATGACAGGAGTGAAGTTATGTAATAATAATGGCAGATCATTAACATATAATGGAAATAAAATTGGTCCCAATACTGACCCTTTGGGAACTCCAGATGTTATTGGTAAAAATTCTGAATTAGTATTGCAAAACTGAACAGCTTGTTGTCTATTCGTAAGATAGCTACGAAAAATTTCGAGGCACCCACCACGGAAGCCATAACGTTCTAATTTGTTAAGTAGAATAATATGATGAACGTAGTCAAAAGCTTTTATAACATCAATAAAAAGACCAATTACTATCATATTGTTATTTAGGTAGGAATTTACCTTTTTTGAAAGAAATAATACTGCAGTGGAAGTTGATCTTTTGGTCCGAAATCCATGTTGGCTAGGTGTCAACACAGATTCTCGATCGAGAAATTTTAGTACCCGTTTCGCGATACGCTTTTCAAATACTATGTTAATGGTACTTAGTATAGATATTGGACGGTAGTTTTGCGGAAGGGTAGGGTCGCCATTTTTGTGAATTGGAACCACCCTGGCTAGTTTTAATACATCAGGGTACGTTGCTGTGTGAAATGCGTAATTAAAGATTTTAGCCAAAGGTGTGCAAATAAATTCTATGCAGTTTTTCAGTATAAATGGTGATATTTCATCAAATCCTGTGCTATGTTTGCATGGCATGGCTTTCACAACTGAGACAATCTCCGCTGGAGTTATGTCGATGTATCAAAAAGAATGAACAACTCTATCCGGAACAGTACTAAGCAAGAATTTGCGAACGTCACGGCTGAGTCCGCAATTTCTCTGCCGATACCACCAAAGTAATGGTTGAAAGTTAAAACTATAATTTCGGCCGATATCCCCCCATCATTTCTATATCAGTCATAGTCTATTGGCTAGCGGGGGGCTTCATTACGGAGTTTATGAGTTTCCACGTTAGCTTTGAGTTCCTAGAGCTTTTGGCAATGAGTTGGGAATAATATTGTTTCTTACGGGTACGGGTTACTACGACCATGAGAGCACGAAGACGTAGGCGGCTTGTTCATCACCTACATGACACCACGTCATGAGTCCTCAGTACTCCCTTTAGCAACACCTAGGAGACCTTAAGGCGAAAGCCTCAGCCTGCTCATGCTTATGACATCTACCATCGTCCTTTAGTGTTTACTTCACTTAGTACCCATGTCAGAACCAATTCCAGTGATTTCTGAGTGTTAATCTTTTTTGGCTGAGTCATACTCATCACTTTGACTGATACCATGATACGTAAGTGTTTCCTTCGCTTAGTACCCACGTCAAAACCCATTTCGGTAGTTTCTGAGTGTTAATCTTTTTACGCTGAGTCATTGTCATTTTTGCTGAGTCATGCTCATTTCTATTACTTTAACCATTGATATTTAGCCTTTTCCTCCACTTAGTACCACATTCGAACCCATTCCGTTGGTTTTTGAGTGTTATTCTTTTTTCGCTGGGTCATTGCAATTTTGGCTGAGCCATGCTCATAACTATGACTTCTACTACCATCCTTTAGTGCTTCCTTCACTTAGTACCCACGTCAGAACCCATTTCATTTGTTCTTGAGTGTTAATCTTCTTTTGCTGAGTTATTGTCATATTTGCTGAGTAATGCTCATGACTATGACTTCTACCATTATCCTTTTGTGCTTCCTTCACTTAGCATCCACGTCAGAACCCATTTGAGTTATTTTTGATTGTTGATCTTTTTCGTAGAGTCATTGTCAATATTGCTCAGTCATGGTCATGACTTCTAGCATCATGCTTTAGTGTTTCCTTGCCTTAGTACCCACGTCCGAACCCATTTCGGTGATTATTGAGTGTTAATGTATTTTTGCTGGGTCATTGTCATTTTAGGCGGCTGTTTTATTACCTACATGACACGCATGTCATGACATTCATGACATGACCATTCATCTATCTTCGTCATACACTCTTTTCATAGCATGCCAATATTGGTAAATACCAAGTTAACGACCATGAGAGCACCAGGATGCAGGCGGCTAGATAGATAGATATATAGATAGATAGACAGATACATTGATAGATAGAAAGATAGATCGAGAGATAGATAGAGAGATAGATAGATAGATACTGTCAAAGTGGCAAATGTTCGGCAAGAAATGCTTCGCATTTAAAAGTGAAATGAAGTACGCATGGTGTCACCAGAAATAGACAGCAATTCGAAGGTGGTACGTACATAACAATTTAGCGAGTCGCCTACAAGTATTTCTCTCGCTCTGCAGCGCCTTCTTGGGACACAGCGCAGTGCTTGACGTGGCAAGCAGCATTGTGGGCGAACCAAATATTTGCTAGGGAGAAGTTTGGGGGGAAGAAATGTTCTTCTTTGCTTTAGCACATTTTTAAAACGTACAAATAAACTAAGGTAAATTAAAAATATCAAGAACATGTGCATAAAACAAAATTATTATTACTGTAATAAGGTTTACACCCTTTGGAGTGTGTCTTGTCCGCAAAGAATATTCGCCATCTGCTTTCCATGGGTATCCTTTGTTGAGATCTCTGCACTCGCGACTCTCCCGGAACTAGTGATATGTAACGCTTATAGCGCGCCTGCCGTTCGTTACTTTAAAGCACCCAGTGTGTGTGCTTTTTTGGCAGACTTAATGAAGAAAAAGAAGCAGGAATGTCAGAAATGTGTAGGTAAGATTCCAAATGCTCACGGTACATTACATTCAGGAACCTCATCTGGCCGCGGAAAGTGCTACCGTAGCGTATTTGGGGTCAACATTCAGCAACCCTAGATTGTCGTAAGTATAACGGTTTATCCACTACGTCGTTTGTCAAATGCGTTGACATGCAACATCAGTATTGAATTATGCACAACGTCATGAAACTCGCTGAAGGCGATAAAATGATATAGGAAAGATCAGTGTCATGGGAAGCCCGTGTGTTTTGAGAAGGGATAAAAAGTGGGGAAGGCCACGTGCAGTGCGACATGGGTTAATATGCCACATAGGGAAGCGACCATCTTCTCTGGCAATGTGACAATTCACAGGTATGTTGCTGAATATCAGCTTTTCATGCCACTTTGTAGGTGCTGTTCACCCAGCTTTGATGTATCTAATTACGTCGTGTGCTTAAAACACACCAGTTTGAAGGGTGGTGTAATAACCGGTAATGAACGTGCTTGACGTAACTGGTGGCTTAGCCAAAAAAAACACTGTAGAATATATCTACGTAGTAGTCGCTAGGATATCACGTCTTTATGCACTGACATTAGGGTCACGATGGCCAAAACTACGTGAAAAAACAATACACAGAAAAAAAGAACACAAAAAAGAACGAAAAAAACGCTCTTTATATAAGGAAAACAAGTTCCATACAAAGGAAATCAAAGCCATTACGGCGCGATGTTGATTATTTACTCACGCGATTGTTATCTCACGATAACACGTTCACCGATCAATCTAGCGGGTTATTGGTTCGCTGCGCATAAGTCTAGTGACTAGATTTCCGAAGCGTTCAAAAAGTATTATTTTGTTTTCTTTCTTTCTTTTTCAAGCAGCGCACACGGTGGACTTGGAGAAACTTACGCACCTATGTAGTCGCACTTCAACGAGGCTGTGGTCATTATGAATTCTAGCGTAGCTTGCGTTCATGGAAATATACGACCATTATTCAATGCCCTCGTGTTTACACGTAGCGCATGACTACATAGGCTGTGGTTGCAGCTACCATTTCACCTTGGGAGGTACATATATAAATTTCTGTCACAGTGTGTCTACGCAGATAAATGCTTCCTTAAATGACCTTCATTTACACTATTCCTTCGGAATTCGTACTCGTAATGTCGCTTCTAATTTGGCAATAACATTATACCGCCTCATACGTGCAGCGCTCTACTTTACAAGCATATAGAACTGGGCGAGTGGCTCAATAGACATCTCCTGGGGTACATCACACCACACCGGCGACGTCACAGCATGACGTCACCGGCGCAGGTGCGGTGACTCTGGTTGGTAAAAAACAGCCGCCGCCGGCTTTCTGCGTGGTGCAGTCGCGCTTTATTTGGTGTAGGTGGGCGCCATGTGGACGCGTGTTTTTATTTCTTTTATTTATTTTTTATCTTTACTTGAACCTCCAGAATTCTCTTGCCAGCCAGATTAGCATTAATGTGTGTCGGAGAACATTGGCGTGTGGTAAACTGCATGATGAAAATGTGGCGACGCTGGCCTTTTTTACTTGCGATCATGAACCACTTGGTGGTGGTCTGGGATGGACTGTGCAATGAAGAATATCGGCTTTTCCATGGATGTGTGCCACATTTGTTGTGGTAAAGTGTGCGGCGAGAACAGCGACGATATCGGCTCATCTTAGCGTAGGGAAACGGACCGCATTATGTTTGTGTGTGCGCGCGCCCGTTGTGTACTACGCGATAAGCAATACGTCTCGCTTGCGAGACTGTGGACGCGTGTTGCGTGTAATAAAACCAGTCGCAGGGATCAGGCTCCGATAGAACTTCAGGAACAGTAATTAATGAACAGGTGAGATTTAATGAGACGCGATGATTAGTGAGCGCATGTATTTCGGGGGCATTCGCGTTGTGTGCAAAAAAAATTGAGTGAGAGGTATGGCTACGAATGAACTTCTACGATGTTTTGACCGCTGCCGAAGCTGTGTGTATATATTTAACCACGGGGAATGCCCTAAAGGCAAGCCACTGAAATTATCGTAATTTAACGCAGATCTCACGGGTCTTAAGTAAAATTGAACTTTCTTTTTTTTCGTTATTGGTGCATTCACCTTCATGGTACGGACTCTATGTCGTGATGATGCACATAAACATGCAAAACTTGGGTCTTGTAAAGTTGAGAGCAGCAATCTTTATCTTGTATATCGTTTGGTACAGTGTAAATGGGGCGCAAATCAGTGCATTCACGACAATGCAATGCAAATTTGTGTTCGAAGACCAGTAATTTAGCGAAGTAGCACTTTGCCACCGCGAAAATGTGCACAATCTGTGACAAAATGCTCGTTTTGGAGGAGTAATACATTTTTGTGGACGTTTGTGGACGCTGACTTACGGGAACCATGCACTCGGAAACAAAGCTACGTTGTTGTACTGGTAAAACGGGGACGATTATACTTCCTAAGCACAGTTCAGAAATGCTGCCACTTCAAAAAATCGCCATATGCCGGACTTACGATCGCGGCAGTTGATATACTAGCAGCGCTCTTCTGCAGGGAGAAGAACGCTTCTTGCCAAGCAGCGCCCGCTTCGGAGGCGCGGCCGAGGGGAGAGGCCCTCGCAGAGACGTCACGCTATTTGCAAACAAGGAGAGGTCTATTGTGAGAACCCAGTAGCTGCAAAAGGGGCCAATGGATGTTGGAACGCAAAACATGACCCGCCGCTCTATTCCATTGACAATGGCAAAGCGCAAGGTTGCGGGTTAAACCCTGGCCCCTGCAGCCGCATTACAATGGCGTTGGAATACAAAAACGCTCGTATACATACTTTTACGCCCACATTGAATAACCCTAGACGGTCAAAATTATTCTGCACTCTTGCGGCATGCCTCAAATCAGATCGTATTTTTGTCACGTGGAATCCAAGACTTTCATTAAATATGCGTACAAAAGGCAGTCGTTCAAGTCCCTTTTTTACCTTCCTAGCATTCTACTTTGTCATCTTTCTTTGCAAATACACCAGGGGCTAAATGTTAGCCAAATTACGCAGCCTGACTAAATAATTATGTATTTGTTCTGTAAGAGAAAAAAAAATTCTAAGCTTGTTAGGTCTCTAATCTGCGGGGCCATATTTATAGTTTTTAATCGTAACTTATTGCTCCCTTATTATAGCTCGTTGAATGGCCCCTAGGTTCCCTTGACCACTCTTTGTTAACGCGCAGGTTTCAACCACATAAGATTGCACTGGAGCAGATATGTTTGTTTCCATCAGACATTCTTAGCTCATTGTGGCAGTTTCCACGAAAGCACCGTCAAAATTTTGCTGCCTCAACATATAAAAAAATTATTCGTATTCAAAATCCCACGGGTTAGACACTTGAAATAGTGGCATAAACACTTGCTGACCAGAGTACATTCTCTAAATAGCCTATGGATTTGCTGATTCGAGCTGTTAATCAACCATCATAGATAGTACCGCATATGATATGAGAAAGCATAAGAAAATATCGATAGGCATGCAACATATTCTGTCGTGTGTCTATAGGCAATTCATGGGCCGTATACTTGTGGGCACTGAATTGTAAGAGATGCTCTTTACCGGCCCCCTTGTAAATATATAGAATCAGCCAGAACGACACGAATGAATTCTATGCATGGGACGCAGTAGCGCCAAGAAAAGAAAAGGATTTCCAGGCAGTAATGTTGACGTCTGGCGCATCGTATCGAAAGCAGGACACAATACTTGCCGTGCTTCGACTGCGACGACCAGAGTCATTTCGATATCGTAAATGTTAACTGGAGCTCTAAACCCGTGTAGAAATGCATTTCATTAGTGGCACATTGATAGATGTGTTGTGCGGCCACGTTGCCGTCCCGCAATACCCTGATGTGACGTAAGTATGCTTCCTTACCCTCATACTGCTTAGTACCGCTGGTGCAGATGGCCTCAACGTTCTCCAGGAATGCTTCTAGGCCCAACAATGCAGCCGCCTTCGGCACACCATCCGTGCAGTCTTTAGTAAATTGCTTGCTGCATTCAATCTGCTGCTCGTATAGCCTGAAGAAAATTAACACAAGAAAGAGCATTAACAAAAATACTGTCAGCCCTTCCTCTGGGGTGGAGATAGAAGACCAGCGAAGCTGTACTATGGTAGGAATTATGTATTTACAATTACGACTATTAAGATGTCATGTGTAATTCATCATTTAAAGTATTAAAGAATGAGAAATATATATGATCCGGTGGTTTTCATTTACTTAGTGACCACAGGGACCATGGCCTTATGGTCGCTACGGTACACCGCCATAGGATGTACGGAAAAGGTTGGCACGTTCTTCCTAAACACGTCACCAACGCCGCGCGCGTTCGATGCGAACGCGGGCAAAACGACGCCGCCGTCGACAACAGTTCTGTGCGTTGCTGGTGCTGCTACATCCAAGTTCATACAGCTCCTCAAAATTTTGAGAATGACAGCCCATAAAGAAATGTCATGAAATAAGACACTGGCAGCGAATCTCTTTTATGTTAAATCTTCTCAGAATGAAATATTAAAAGTGCGAAACAAAACGCCCGGTCGCAAGTTAGGCATTTCGTGCCGCAGCTAAACGTCGCCTCCACTCCCTCCCTCCCTCATGTCCCCCCACGGCCTTTCGCGCGACGGAAGAAGTCACAATTGCTCTCCGCGTGATCTCGCTTCCTTTAAAAGCGCGCTCTCGCACATACAGCATACGGCCAATGAGAGTTCTTTTTCTACACGCGGACACGATCATCGGAGACTGAGCCCTTAACAGCTTCGCTGTAAAAGAGACAAAGCAATTAAGTGTTTCGTTCATTAGTCTGCATGTTGTTTTTTTATCAGCATGTTAGATCAGATAGAATATATTTTCTTTGAACAACCTTGTTAAAATTTGGGCGTGGATTCTCGATTCGGCTGCAGCAAGAAATTCGAAGAAACGCAACTTTTTCATCTCTGAATTAACTCAGCAGGCTGGGCAAGTTGGTAACTGAACATGTTCCTAAGGGTGGGCAGCGCTACCCGGACAGAGGAAGTAGATGATGCGAGTGCTGACTGAGAAGTGGTCTATTTTTTCTTACAAGTGAATAAATATGCACTGAATGGGATCATGTGACGCGTACAAGTGGTGAAAGGGTGTCAGCTTATCGCGCTATTCAATAACTTGGTTTCTTTATTATACAGAGAGAACATGCCGGCAAGTTGCGAGAACAAAACGGGATCATCCGGGCAACCAGTAAATAAAAAAATGCGGTCTCGGGCCCTCAACCCTTTGAGTAGGACCGCATTACATACGCTAGTTACTCTCCAAGCAAGTTACAAAAAATACTGCTTCTGCGTTCTTCCTAATGTTTCTTCCCACTATCACTCAATCTGTAACTTCTAGTACGCTGAAGTTTAATGTGTCATTTCCAATAGCGATGCTCAATAGGCAGAGACGAGGACATGAGGCGCAAACTTGCAGCAGACCACTTCGATGCACCAGAAAAAATTTAAGCTTGTCGTACCCTCAAAATTGGGTGTCGCGTTCCCTCGGTGTTCGCTGACCTTCGTTGACGCTGGACTTCGGTATGAGGGACATTTAAACGTGGGATCCGCTGCCTGCCGCTGTAACCGAGCCTGGACGTGGGCTGCCTTGAACGCAAGATCCGCACACCGTGCGCCAGCCTGCGCCCGGCGACGTTGGCGGTGTTTTTCGTCGAAAGCTGCCTGTTCCGCCACCGACCGAACAACGCGTGGTCTTCCCGCCCGTTTGCCAGGCGTTCAACTTAGGCCACCCAACGCAACACACGCAAAACCCTTTCCTTTCCTTGCCCTTATCCTGATTGGGTGCTCCCGTCACGTGTTACGGGCGCGCGCCTTACGTGTTTCACAAGCGCGAGACGGTTTTTTTGCGGTCAACCTACAACGGTGCCGACACTTGTTAGGCAAGACAAGCTTCGCTTGAAAAGCGGCTACAGACGCTAAGCGCGTCGGCCTGTTGTAACAAGAAACGCGGTTGAAGGCAGCAAAACACGCCATATATGATAGCCATTTCAAGCTTATATCTACTCTCGATTACAGGAGAGCCAGCAATTTCTTTTTTTATTTCAGCCATTGTAAGTCACCATAAGTTATTGAAAATTCCGATGTTCATCTTTCGCTGTAAGAAAATACAATGCAGCGCATCTTTACCGTTAGACAATCAACTAAACTCGTGGCGTCATGATTCATGACGTTATGGAAATATTGTGCCGCAACTTCAAGGCGGCGTCAGCACCTAACTTTTTTTCTAGCGTCCTTTTTTTACTTACCAAGCATATTCGCGATGCACGAGCGGCTTTTCTGGTAGAGATGTTTCCGAAATGCATGTCTGGACTGTGTTTGCGCTCTTATGGTGAATTGTTATTTCAAGAAGATGCCACGACAGCATATTGTGGTGGAACTGTATGCGACTGTCATCGTTAATACTAGCAAACATGCGCCATCCCCATCTGTTCTTACGAAGCGTTATATTGCGCCATAATACGACTACCCTTATATTGCCAGCCATAATATTCCACCAGCACTGCTAACGTATGGAAGTGAGCTAATCATGCGGCTTCATACTTGAAAACCGCGTAAGAGGAAGAAACTTAAAGGGACACTAAAGAGAAACCGGAAGTTGAGCTTAAATGGCAGATTATCCTTTCACGATCACAGCCATACCATTCTTACTGCAAACAGATGTTTAATAAGCGAGAAAATTGCGAAAAACTGAAGGATAGGTGCTGACGCCCCTTGAATTTCCCGCACTACACGTTCGTGACGTCGGAGATTACAAATGCTGGCCGGTCGCGATCGGGCGAGAGCGATTTATCGCTGTTAATAAAACGCAAAATGAAATACACCTTAAACTTACATAAACAGCATTTGCCAACTTTTTAAACCGTTTCAAGCAAGAAAGTACAAGTTCAGCACAAAATTAAATAGATAAGAAAAAATGGCATGGCGATACATCCGGTCATGATAGTTTCGTAGTTTCGTTTTTTGTCAATGCATCGTCGCGCGCGCCTGTTCCGCTCTACGGTGTTTCGTTGCGTGTTGCGTGGCTCGAAAAACGTTGACTTCGCGGGAAACAGCCAGAAAATGCCTCGTGTGTGTAGTGTTGAGGGCTGTATTAATGGCCCAAGGCGCTTGCTCAGGGGCAGCGGCAGTTTTGACTCGATTGTGTCCTTTCATGTGGTGTCGCGCGGTGAGCCCCGGCTCCATGGCGTTCGCAATGGCTCATTGCTCTGCCGATTATAAAACGGCAATAGAGCCAGAGAAACCGATGTTGTGCTCTCTGCATTTCTCGTCCTCGGATGATGTGTATAATCATGCCCTCAGAAAGTATCTTCGCGTGCCCCAGACGCCAGTCCTTTCTCGAGCAGCTGTTCCCTCAATGCGGCCTTCATCAAACCCCCTACCGGTGCCCCTGCAGCAGCAAACTGGCGGCTCGGTGAGTGCTGAATGTCATTAAATAAAGCCACGAAATAACCATACCCAGTACGTGCGCGACTTTCTACGCTTGTTTTGTCGGGAACATCGTCGCCTGGCGGACCGGACGCTTCGCCTTCCGTCGACGAAAACGAAGCTCTGCTTTCCGCTGGCGCGGCCGGCGGCTCACCGCCATCGCAAGCGGAAACACCTACCGCTCGAGCACGGAGGATCATTTCGCGCTACGTTTCACTGAATATCGCTGAAATGCAGTCCTGCTTCCCTAGCGAGCTCTTCGTTGCAAGGTTCAGCGGCAGTAACGGTATCCATCGCGGCGAACGCAAACGCAGCGACCATGCATGCAGCCATGATGCATCCAGCGCCTCGGCCGTTTACGCAAGCGGTGACGTATCATGGCGCATTCTGATTCGCTGAGAGCAATGAAATCTGTGACGACACTGCTTCAGCGCCAAATCTGGGGTGAGAGAAATTGAGGATGAGATATTTCGTGTTTGATTACGAATTTCTCCGCTAATAACTCATATTTTTGCACCCAACAAAAACTGCATGCATTCCTGAAGGTCCCTCTTTTATTCCAGCTGAACTTCCTGTTTCTCTTTAGTGTCCCTTTAAGGCAATGTATTCTCCAGCTTTTATTCATGAGATCTGTATCAAGAGCCATATAAAGTACACCTCGCTCACTACTTCGCAATACGTAGATTGTTCAAGTTGAGTTGATTCTCTTACTTATAGCCTTTTTAGTGTGGAAAATACGGAAGTTTTCCATACTTACTTGCAGGCTTTCATAAATGTCGGCCCCGAGACTTCCAAATGTGTTTGATTTCCATAGGGCACGTAGTCCTCACCACAAGCCCGCAGAGTCTCCACTTTACAGCCAGCCTTTAGATGAGCGCAGAATGCACCTGTATAGTTGTACGAATGAAACAGGATGAATATTTATACTCACTAAACTTGGCTGTGGAAACTACTTAGGGGAGCTTTGGCTTAGGGTCAACTCTGATGCCGCCTGCTCAAATGCATGTAAAGCGCAGTGACGCTTTTATGAGACAACTCATAGACTCATTTTAATGAAATTTGTTGCATTTGAAACAAAACATCAAGTTCTAGTGACCGCTAAAAGAATAATTTTGTTTGAGGGCCCGGAATTCTTTTAGAAAAATTACAATTACAATTGTTCAACTATATGTGATTGACAGATCCACCACAACTGTGTTCACTTGCAGGCGATCAATAAGCAGCGATTCTTGATTTTGAGCTTAAATATTGTTCGCTTCACCACAAACGGTTAAACCTCAACTTTCACTACCCCTCCAAGAACTTCATAACTAAAATGATGGGAGGGTACATGCAGTGTCTTGAGCTATCACAGCATTTTGAACTATGAATCTTTGAATCTCCGAACTATCAATGCGCTTTACCAGACATTTTACGAATGCAAGGCACATGCAATACTATAGTTTTATTTGTTGTGTAATGCTTATGTTATTCCCAGGAAACCAGAGAAAAAGCTGCCTGAACAAGATCAGCAAGCTTGCATTAACTTGATGGCGTAATATATCCGTTGCTTTGTGGCTATGGTGTTACGCTGCTAAACACGAGGTGCGAAATCACGCGTGTAAACACGAAATGCGAAAACATCCGCGTACTTAGATTTCGTTGCACGTTAATGAACCCCAGGTGTTGCAAATTATTCCAGAGTCCCCACTACGGCGTGCCTAATAATCAGATCGTGGTTGTGGCACGTAAAAAAAAACATAATTCTTCAACTATATCCGCCATGCCCAAAACAGCTAGTTGTTGTTGCGTGCACGAGCGTCTTCTTGCATAAATACGTAAAATCTGCATAAAACACCTTCACTCACACATGCTATAGGCACTGCGCTCTTTCTCTCTCCACTATGATTTTACACTCGACCGATATTTGCAAGGTTAAATTTTACGGCAGGCCATCAATTTGCAGGATTTTCAATAAAGTTGCTTCACTCACTCAATTCATCTCACAATGACAGTCGACATTAATGTGATTAGCATTCAATAAATGTAGTGACACACCGTATTGCTAAATACACGGTTATATAATACCTATAGTAGTCATTTCTGAGACATTCCTTGCTTCGGGTATTCGGGGTGATCATTTTATTGCGATAGCAATTATATGGACACTCCAAGCGCATTTCTGCCGTCGCCGTCATCTTCGCCGTGAGGTTGCGTATAAAGTCCAAGGGCGATAACATTGTCGCCGGGCGCCATATTCTGCACGTGCGAGTGAAAGCGTGCGAGGCTGAGCCGGCGATCGCGGCTTTATCTTGCGCACGCAACAGAATAAACTTCTGTTCTGCAAATTGCAGGTTAGTTGGAACCAGTTCTGTAGGTTGCTACTAGTTTCCTCTTATTCTTGTCGGCACTGGTGCTGCCATTGCTGTATTCCTGTAGTTCTTTTTTGTGTGTGCGTTTTCCTTGCAAACATGCCATTTTCAGAGGACGATGCATGTCCTGTTTGTAAAGATAGTTGTGAAAAAGGGCTGGTGTGCGGAGAATGTTCCTTCATGTACCACTTCGGTAACTGCTCAGGGATAGTAGAATCAACCTACAAATCAAAAGGCGAAGCATCGCGGAACGGCTGGCTACTGGCGAAGCATGGCTACTTCTGTAATATCGTGCTCAAATTCGTCATGTAAGCCTGAGTACATGTTTTTTTTGAAGTCGAAGGCCACAACGCATTCTCTAGGTCCACCCTTAGTTAGAGCCACGGGTTGTTGTGGTGGAAAAGTGTGCAAGATCTGCCAATTTGTAAAATAAAATCCGAGTCATAAGTTAGTGTACAAACAAATGCATTGTCCCACCAGATACTGAATGGAGAAACAAATTATCCCTGCGCATTGGTTCCCATTGAGACCCCCACACAAGTTCGCGAATACTCTATGCTCAGCCTGAACTCTACCTCGCGCGCAGTTTAGTACCTGCCGCACGTAAATAAGCTTTGCGACGAGGAAGACATTTCATTCCCGTGCAGAGGGGAACACAGAAAGTTCTCCTCACCCCACCCATGCTTGCGAAGCGCGCTTGTAATGCGTGAGTGCTGACGAGCAGTTCGGCCCAGTGTTCCGTATTTGATGCAAAGTCACGACAAGGTGCTCGAGCGGTGCACTGTTTCATCGAATACCAGCAGATCTGGAGGGTTCTGTACCCCATTAACCAAATCTTAGTTTGCTCAATATTCCAGACCGCTCCAGACGCGTGTCAAAACTGCTTAGTGAATATAAGGTCTTCTTGAACACTACTTTTGTCCGCATAAAAATACGCTATGTCGTCATTTTAGCACTAACACATTTAAGCTTAAACAATATAAAGCATCACAAGCTGTTGAAACATACTGACCATGCAAATACTATAGGTAGCGGGAGAACTCCCCTATGGGAATTAGTAGGGTGATTGTACTACACGGGATATGTCACAAGCTGCTATTCCTCGACCTTGGAAATGTGTTTTGCGTATTTTTTCAATTCTTAACGAGTCTGATGCATCTAACGCTCTATGGTGCGTTCTCGGTAGCTTGATAAAGCTATCAAGATACATTTCCTACGTTGAGCAATTCCAGAAATGGAATTGAACTGGCGGGCCATTCCTGGATTGGGAATGAGCTCAGTTTTTTATTCCGAGGTATTGAAAGGAATGGAGTCGCGGCAAGTTCTAAATCCCCGGAATGGAATTGGAATGAAATGGGGGTGCCAATTCCGCAACACTGCTCACACAACGTTTTGACAGCAAGTTTCCGCGGTCATTTCCTTCTCTTTTTTTCCCCCTTTTCCCAATAAAGTTTTACTCTCTCGAGTGAGATGCGTTCATGTTTGCGTGTGCGCACGTGACACCATGCTTGTTAATTTACTTAGTATGGCTACGTTTACAAGCTTATACGGCCGATAAGCCTGCTATCCTTGCTTCGTATAGCTCTCCACTAGCTTGCTATCGAGTCGATGCTTCGCCTTTCGAGCAAAACTGCTTTTTAACAGCGGAGCTGTTTAAGCTTTTCGTTTCCTCGCGTAAAATTCGCAGAAACGCGCCTTGCGATGACGTCACTGCGCACAGCTGCGCCACACTTCGCCTAGCGCTTCTGCCCCCGCGCTGCCGATGACGTCAGTGCGACCAGCTGCGCCTCGCTTCACTTTGCAACAGCCAATCAATAGCTAATTGATAATCGATCAATAATCAATAAATTCCGGAAAATGCTGAGGATGACATGGTATTGCTCCGCCTAGCCCAAATACGGGGCCAATACCTTGCGATAGCCAATAAATAGGTAATCAATTATCGATTAATAATCAATAAACTCCGGAAAAGGATAGCCTGTTAGGCCAGGATTACCTTGGTGCCGATCAGCTCCGCTGTTTCTTTAGCCTTGCGCCGCTATAGTGTAAGCTACGCTAATAAATTTTTTAAAGTTGTACAGCGTTTTTAAAAATTGCCTGTAGCAGATAGCCTAATTCTTGTCTTTGAGGTGGATTATTCGAATAGGCGAACATTACTAGCACGAGAAATCGAAGCACATCTTGAGCTAATCAACTAAAATGAACTAATTACCTTCCTAACTATTTAATTTGAGGCACACATTAAATTTACGAATTGTAGCCTTAAGTACGCAAAACGTACCGACTTAAAATCAATTTCCACGATGAGCCCAGTTCCGAGATATTATTTCGCAAAGTGTGGGCCGAAATACATAGGCGTTGCAGTTACTATTGCGCTTCATTGCCTAACAGTGCGTTTTGTAAAAAGGCAGTTGTATAAGAGTGCATTTTTACGGCGAGTTTGATTGCGAAAATCTCCAAACAGCTGTCATTGTGGAAGTTAATTCCAAGTAGACACTCCTTGCAAACTCACTGGCCACAATTCGTAAATTTCAGCATGTGCCATAAATGAAATAACTAAGACGTTATTTAGAGAAGTTTGCATATTATTTGAATGTGTTTTGCTTTATCGGGCATGTAATGTCCACCTCTCTGAATAACCTATAGATCAAGGACTACAATTGTGTTATCTGCAACAGGCGATTTTTAAAAATAACGCAGATCTCAAAAAATGATCACCGCGTATACTACATGCACTGTCTCTAGTATCAGTCGACATTGCTGTCGAACTCCCATGCCAAAACCGCGAATGGGTATGCCGGCATGTCAACTACTTTAGGACGACGCAGTGCCGACGATGGAAAGGCGAAGAGGGAATGATGAGGAAACGGCAAGGGCGGTATGATGGCGACGACGTAACTACAACAAGATAACGATTGTCAAATAACCGATGGTGTTCAAGCACATAGTGACGACGCCGGCATGAAGACAACGGGATGACGACGAATGTATGTCGACAATGGCTTGACAACAACAGCCTGACAAAGCTGCAATGACGGCGATGGCACAACCAGAACGGAATGACGTCAACCGCAGGACAACAGGGTGCTTGAGAGTGACTGTCTGACGATGACGCAAGGGCGACGATTGCATCGGCAACGGCGGTATAATTCGGATTAAGCGATGACAGCCCGATTACGATAGAACGACAAAGACAGAATGACGTCACTGGAACGATGTCTGACGACGACGCCACAACTAGAGCAGGATGACAAACCTGGAATTACGACGATATAGCGGCCACGACGGCATGCCACCTTGGCTTAATGGGCCAAGCTATTTAGACAATTTAGGCCACTGACTCAGCGTACAAGGCATGATGACGACGACACGACGAGAGTGAAACGACGAAGCTGGGGAGGTATTCTGTAAGAGTCCCCCTAGTGAACATGTCAGTTTCCTCTGCTGCTTAGGTGCCGATTGGCTGTGGCGCCTGGCTCCTGCTGAAGCGCACACCAGCCCAGCCAATCAGAATTTAAAGAACAGATCAAATGGAGATGTCCACTAGGTGGCCTCTTACAGAATACCTCCCCTGGAATTATGACGATGAAATGATCACGCCGGCATGTCGGCCATGAGCATCGCGATAGTGGTATGGCGACTGCTCGACGACGATAGAGTTACGATGACAATGCGACGAGTGTCCGTCCGAAACGTTGATATTAAATGATTTTGCTTTTCTACGTTAGATAGATGGATGGATAGATATATAGATAACATATATCCGGCCCGTGTGTTGCACTACCTCTGGGATCGGCCCATATTTCTGTTACGAAAATGCCGACCAACGAGAGGCTTACAGTTTCGCTGCAATATCAGTGCTCAAACCTGAATGTGAAGTAATTTTACTGGCGCGGCTCCTTACGGGCAGCGTAGTTCCGCTTGTGCGATGTCGTTACAGGCCTTAATGGCATATCAAAGCCTTTAAGGGTGCCAGAAATTTGGGCGCACTTGCATTTATCGTGTCCGCGTTATTGGACCAACGCATAGCCAGAGAAGTTAAAGCGCAACACGAAACCATCGTATTCCTTGCAGGACTTGACACTTCGGGCCAAACGGCATTTTTGGTTGTTTTTGAACGAAATAATAGTCATAATAATATTACTACTAATAATATTAGGAGCAAGAAGTATAATGTAATTCAGCTGGAACAAGTGGCCACAAGGCAATCGGTTCGTGAGATTAATTATCGTGAGAAAATCATCCTTAACCACTACCACGGAGGCCCTCTGCGTGGCGCAAAGGCGTTACTAAACTAATTGACTTTCGCAAAGTCAATTGCTTACGGCGATATGAACCATTGATGAGTCACTGCTTGTAGCCTGTGCCTTACGGGGGTATGAGGCATTGCTCACGCCTGCACGGCCACCGGGATCGGCCCACCATTGTTTTCTATCGGGCCCCGGGTCTCAGAAAATACGGTGTAGGTGTCGACGTCAACGGCGCCCGATAACGCTATCGCGTTCCACTATTAAAGGCGAAGCTTGAGCGTCCTCCATGGTTTTTGACGACAGTTTATTTTTAGGACATCTTGGTAAGTGATATCTAGAAAGTTTGGCTCATCTTAGGTTTCCTCCTTAACAGGCATGACGAAACTATTGCTCAAATTTAACTTTACGTTTCCGCATGTGGCCTCAAAGGAGTAATAAAAACACTTAGTGTTAGTTTGTTATTTAGGTAACTATATATTGCAGCTTATTGTGTAGGTACTGCACACCTCTTCAGGCAATTCATTTCAACAGGCCATAGTGTTGTTTTCAGGTGAGCCACCTGACCAGGCCGAATTTCACCTTATGTTACTGGTGTTATATATATATATATATATATATATATATATATATATATATATATATATGCAGGGTGTTTCAGCGAACACTTTCAAAATTTATTTAAGGTTGCCTGTGGTAGCTCGCACGGCGGATCCACTTGGAATTAATTCTCAGGATGACACCAGTTTCGAGATAGTAATTCCCGAACTTTGGGGAGAAATGCATTTTAGTTCCAGTTAATTTTGTGCTTGAATGTATAAAGCGACGTTTTGTTATGATACTAACTGGAACGCCGATGCATTTCTCCGCAAAGTTCGATAAATAATATCTGAAAACTGGCGTCATCTCGAGAATTCGTTCCAAGTGGATCGGCCTTGCGAACTGCACGGCTACAATTTATAAATTGCAATATGGGCCATCAGGTAATTAGTTAAAAAATTTATTAGTGAATTATTGGTAATTATTGAATTGTACATTTCAATTTCTTGTGCAAACACCCTGCATATAGAGGGTGTTTCAGCGAACCCTTTCAAAAATTCTTAAAGGTTGCCTGTGGCAGATAGCCCAATTCTAGTTCATGAGCTGGTCTACTCGAAGAGGTGGACATTACTTGCACAAGAAATTGAAATGCATAATCGAAAAATTACCAGAAATTCACTAATTAAGTTTTTAACAAATTACCTGATGGCCCATATTCCAATTTAAAAATGGTAGCCGTGGATTTCGCAAGGCGGATACACTTGGAACGAATTCTCGGGATGACACCAGTTTCGAGATATTAATTCCCGAACTTGGCGGAGAAATGCATTGGCGTTCCAGTTAGGTTCTTAACAAAACGTAGTTTTTGCATTGAAGCACAAAATCAACTGGAACGCTAATGCATTTCTCCGGTGTCATCCTGAGAATTATTTCTAAGTGGATCCGTCTTGCGAACTCCACGGCTACAATTTGTAAAATGCAATATGGGCCATCAGGTAATTATTTCAAAACATAATTAGTAAATTTTGTTAGTTAGTCGATTATGCATTTCAATTTTTTGTGCAAGTAATGTCCGCCTCTTCAAGTAAACCAGCTCAGTAACTAGAATTGGGCTATCTGCCACAGGCAACATTAAATAAACTTTGAAAGTGTTCGCTGAAACACCCTGTATATATATATATATATATATATATATATACAGGCATAAAGCAGGCTAAGCATTACAATCCATTTTGACAGTGCTATCCTGCGCGTCTGAAACTGGACGACTAATGCCGGGCTCCAGAAGCTGCACTATTCATCGAGCGACGGAGCAGAAAATTTGTTCTCAAACGTTTAGAGACAGGGAGACGCTAGTATTGATTAGAAGGCTAATTCAGATAGTTCATACTATACAGTAGACTCAAGATCCAAGTCAGGATCGGGGCCAAAAGATGCAAACACACCGTAGGATATAAGTTGCACAAACTGTACTGCTAAGAATTGGAAGTAATGCGTAGAGAAGCTAGTATACAGTTCATGAGACTGCCATAATGGGGTCAAGGATAGAACCGCAGACGAAGGCAGATGATTTGGCAGCGTAGGAGATTAGGAAAGTTGCTTGTATTTAAGCGGTCGGCTCACGAAATGTTGATCTAAAACACTTACTTCGCTGGGCGATGGCATTTGGCCTGTAATCTATATAAACGACAAAACTGGACTGATTTGTTGCACGTGTTGAGAAACACGTTTACCAGCACCGATTTAAGTCGGTGCAAGGGAAGGACCCAACGGCCGAACGTCGAACTTGAACTTCCCGTTGAACAGGGCAGCGATTCAAGGTGAAGGTCAAAAGTTAGACGACCGGTGGTCGCGGCAATAAGATTCATAAAGGAATGCAATGAAGTAACACAATATGGCAAACAAAGAATAGGACCCAATGTACCAGATAGTGTGGCAATCGAACATGTAAGGTGGGTTAGCTGATTGCAACTATTGTGGGACCTGATTTACCAGTGGCAATCTTAGACGACTCGAAGCCGGAATGCACAGGACGCTTAAATTTGGTAACGGTTGAGCACAGTTATTAACAATTGCCCCCAATTAATCAGGTTTTCTCATTTGCCTGCCAAATATGTACACGCAGCCCTGTTCATCCTCTGGGCGTTTGTGTTAACCATATGCATTCTTTCCTCAGGCTTATTGTTGCGGCCGGCCACCTATGGTGCTCTAGTTTCTGCCCTAATTCACATTGAATTCATGCCTTGTGCCAATGTTCATGTTTTGCGTGTTTTTCTGTATCCTTTTCTCCGTCTGCCCAAAATTGGCGCCCGTGAATTGTTTTTTAGCATAAGTTTGTATTGATAATACTACTTCAGGGAATTGATTTTCTAAGACGAATTTATCTTAAATGCACCACGGACTCCAGCGAACTACTTCTCAATTAGCTGGATGTAAACAGGTTTTCAATTTCATACGGTTGCCTCAAAGAACAAGCTGATTGTTGCTCAGATCAAGTGCGCTAGATCAGCGTTTACTAAATGATAATTTAAAGCTTCAGAAAATGCGTGTTATGTGCCCTAAGCGCTTTTTCTCATTATCGGAGAAAGTGTGAGATCATTATCGGAGAGTGTGAGAGAATGATTTCGACCAAACATTCTCCTTTAAGGCTTTTCCTTATCTGCTTAGAGGCTTGAATGAAAACTGAATTTAACAATATCCATGTGAAAATGCTGCTTCACCTATGCAACAGAAGACAAGGTCAAGAATCGCCCGCCCTTAGAATAATAATGGGGCCAATGAGGTGAGCTGCACATATGTGTGGAATGCGATACCACTAAGCGATCACACAAGTTGGCATGCGATGAAAGTCTCACTGGATGAGCTAGAAAGTCTCATGATGTAATCAATAAAGGAGTTTCTTAGTATCGGATACTAAGTCGAGTAGCCCGGCGGGTACAGCCGCATGCAGAAGTTGTACTAACTAAAGGCACAAGAATGATGACGGGAATGACTAATGACACCTGTAGGAAGATAGCAATGACGACCACCACTACGTTGATTTTCCCACACCTTTACCGCCTCTTATTTTCTCAGAACTCCAACACAGCTTACCGCTGGTAGCGGTAACAGAGATCGCGACAATGCCACAACTACTAAAGAAACTACCAGATAGTCTGTTTTGTCAGTATTTTATTCTTACCTGTACTTTCATGTCACGCTAAAAAGAGTACTAGCTCAACTAACCAAAATGACGGCAATCAAAGCAAGCGCTGCATGAGTACGACGATAAGAAGCACAATACACCACGGTGACCGCATGACAGCGAGGAGGTCAGCTTGATGATGATGGCGGCTTGACGTGGTACTGGGACTTTTGTCTTATCATTCACAGACACCAATCATTGCAGAGAGTGCAGAATTTAGACCGAAGCGGCAAGCCATAGGTGTGTATTCCGCCGCCATGCACGTGACAGAAATGCACCGAATAGCGCGATTTTACTATGCAGAACGAATGGTAATCCTTGAGAGTGAATATTTTACGAATCATACAGAGAACCTAATACTTTTTGAGTTTTTCAGACAGTGTCAACATTACCTTAAAGCGACGTCAGAACGCTAGCTAATTGTTGGAATTGCAAGTAATGAGGCATTGTTTATGTTACTAACAAGTGCAGAAGTAGGAAATCATAAGCAGTTTCTTCGAGTATTCTCCAGTGCCGAGTTGATTTGAAGAATTGCCATGTAGGCCGAAGTCACTGGGTTTTTGAGTGAGTTAGTGAGCTCCTCTACATAACTTTTATTGTTAATGCCCACTGTTATTGCTAACGCCCTCTATGGCCCCGCCTGGGTAAAATTTGTAGCACGTTCGTCCCAACACTATGCTTCCGTGCACACTGATAATATTCAAAACCAACTAAAATAGCGTTTATGGATTGTCACTGCTTCACTCAAAAAACATACCGAATTTGTTATTCCAAAGTTTTGAACATTCACTAAAGTTGAGGAAGTTGGTATGGCGTTCATATATGAGCGTAAATTGCATCCTCAGAGCAGCATGGCCCAAAGACCGAACACAAACAAGACTGTAGAACCAGCGTTGTGTCGTCTACTCCTACTTCGACCTCGGTATTCAGTATGATTTTCAATATTCGCACACCCCGAAATATTAACGTTAATATGTAATGGGCTCCGAGAGTACAAATAAGCATTAACCAAATCATTCAGACCTTTGATGACACCATCGTATCAAGGGGTACTTTCGCGGAAATTTCCTGACGTTATCTTGGGAATGACTTTTAATGAGGGAATCTACAAGAAGTCGGAGGAGCAACTTAACCTGCAGTAAAACTAGTCTACGGAGCAACCGCCGTGAACACGCTGCTTAGTGAGTATGTAAAAAACTTAGTGCGAGAGAAATCTTAATATATCGGAAGTATGGCATCAGAAGAATGCAGAATATGCTGCAAAGGAGCCTCACCCATCAGCGACACCGTCAGCAGCGTAAGACCAACAGTAGCGTGTTTAGGCAACATCTTCGCAGCTTGTACTAATGTGCCACCCAAATCCAAACGATGTGAGGCGAATCACTTGATACCCGCTTTATAAAGTGCGATTTTGACTGCCGACGTGCAGAAGACAAGGAAAACCTCGCAGAGAAAACTAAATGGGGATGCAACGCCTAAAGCTTGCTAGTGTATCCTTGAATTGAACATTCCTTGACTGCTAATTAGCATGCGTCTGCATTATCTAAATGTGCATACTTGGGCGTCAGAAACCTGTGAGCGAGTTTCGTTATGCCGGTCATAATTTGCCGTATAAATTACATGTGTCAGTGAATGCGTTTGAGCATGACTGGCGGAAACACGTGCCAAAGATGCCTATTCTAACAAACTGTTAATAATGAACACCAAGACTAACCCCCTGCTGCGACAAGGTTGCTGTTTCCCCCGTCGAGTAATTGACTCTTGCGTCCATAGTGGAGCGTACTCGATTGTAAAAATTATGCATAACCGAATAGCATAATTAATTAGCGCATCTGGTTTAGCGGACACACGCTGGACTGTAGATGGGCCGTTGTGTCTCGTGTAGCAGGCAACGACTTTCTCCTCAATGCGTTCCAAGAGCACGAAAAAAGCTTGCTGTACGTGACACAACGCATTTGCAGCAGTCAGTGTTCTCGGCGAACGCCAAGGTTGTCCACCTCTTTTCGAGCTGTTGTAACGCATTGAGGAGAAAGTCATTGCATTAAGAGGAGGCTATTAGCTCGGAGCGAACTCCAATGCGGCATACTTAAATGCAAGGAAAATGCTTTTATGAGACAACCACTAGATTTAGTTCACTGATATTTTTTTGCATTTCACACAGAACGTTAAAATGAAGCGACATTAGGCAGGGAAATTTTTATGAGGGCTCGATGAGTTTTACAAAGATTGCCAGTAATGGGGAAGTAAAAATAAAGTCATGAAGTCAAAAATACCATGAAGTATACAGAACCGCAGCTCTGCAGCGAAAACAGATTTAACAGTTCTGTAAATTGAAATATTTGGGGCATGTCAAACAGACGAAGTTGATATATTAACTTACAGTTCACGCGATTCGTGGTACAGTCCTGCTCAAACGTTATTGGTGCATTTCAGGGCGATGAATATCAATTTTGTCCGCTTTAAATTTATTCTTTATTAATTTTTACCGAACTGTGGCAATTTTTTTCTAACGAAATGAAATATTGCAAATTTTATAGGTTTGTTGTTGAAATATTGCTATGTTCAATAATTTTCATTAGGGAAAGTCAACGGCGTAAATAAAATATCTGCTTGCTGCAGTTGCTATATGTTAACCTTTCTTTTAAATGTAAGAGCCGTTTTCAAGTTCAGTGCTGTGGTCGCCGAGAATGGATGAGAATTTTTCTCGTTCAGTGGCTATAAGTGCACTGAATATGGCTCACATGTGCTTTTATATGTCCAAATGCTAGTCAGTTAAACAGTCATTATACTGAGCCACAGCCAAGAAATTATCAGTAACATTTGGGGAGGTCCTTTTGTGCGAAAGATACTTGCCATAACGTTCCTGGGGCGTTTGGAAGTTCAGTCGAGGTATACTAGGGAAGTGTAATATGTCCCATCGGGACATCTGCGGGACATTTTCAGGAGATAGTGGTTTAGATAGTGGGTAGTAGTGCTAGTGGACATTTCCAGAAAATGTGACCGTATCGGCAGCAGTCCTTGATGCCACAAGGGTGACCAAACATTTCTGCACACAGGGCGCTCAGAACTATGCCAAACGGCGTATCTATTAAGATTTAGACATGTACGATTGACTTTACCCTTACAAAAAAAATTGTTGAAAAGTTGTTGAAAAGTCATTGGTCAATGTCAACAAATAGCATTGAAAGCACATTGAGGCTTTGTTGAAACATTATTGAGGAAATTGTTGACAGGTGTTGAAAATTGGCCCGCGACATTTTGTTGAAACATCATTGGGTCGTTTCAATTTGAGAAGTCATTGATGGATTGTTGAAACCATGTTGAATTCCAATATTGAAAGCCCATTGAAGAACTGTTGAAGATGTGTTGATTGTCAATATTGAAAACCTGTTGAGACATTGTTGAAATATGTTGAATGCCAATATTGAAACCCCATTGACATAATGTTGGAACTGTGTTGAATGTCAATATTGAAACCCCATTGAAATGTTATTGGAGCAGTATTGAACATCAATATTGAAACCCCATTGAGATATTATTGAAGCATTGTTGAACATCAATATTGAAACCCCATTGAAGTATTATTGGATGAGCGTTAAACGTCAATATTGCTTGATGGAGGCAAAAGGTGCTACGTATCAGAAACAGGACACAAGAGGAAGAACACAGACACACACGTTAAGCGCCAAACGTGTGTTGTCTGTGTTCATCCTCTTGTGTCCTGTTTCTGATGCACTACGCCTTTTGCCTCCATTATGTTATACCAACAAGCCTAACGTGCAATGTTAGTCAATAGTGCAACACCATTTAAATATTATTGGAGCAGTGTTGAACATCACTATTGAAATCACTTGAGAGCCCACTTAAATATGCTGTTTGATGAGTAGTGTTGAAAACTGCACTAGACTTTAAATACCGCTGAGCTACGTTGAGTCTCATAGCATTACCATTGATGCCATATTGATGTGGTCCTTGCATACTAGAGGACAGGGGCAAACTTAAATGCAGGCACTTCTGTATTGCAGAACTGGGTCACCCAGGGATCAAAACCACTTTTAGATATAGCCTGTAATAAAACATATTATAGAGCTGCTAGCAGAACCATTATGCCAGTTTTTGAATTGGCTTAACACACAAAATCAATACTCCTTCACGAAATCAACAGCTCAAAATTGATGTGGACAAAAAGCATTTTTTTCTAGATGAATTGTTTATTGAACCCAAACATTTGTTAACTGTACAGCCATGTGTGCCTTGAGATCAAAAAAATCCTAACGCAATCTACAAACTGCCAGCAGCTTGTTACAATAACGAAATTGAGTACTGAGAGATGTAAAGTTTGCGTGGCCCTAAAGTAAAACATTTCTCAAAATTGAAATAAATAGAACATAAATGATATACAAGCATTACAGTAAAAAACATTTAAAAACTACTTGCTTTCTCTACTTGGTAGCCAGTAACTTAATAATCATGGCACTATTTGCATGAGACCACTGAGACTCTTATTTATTGGTTAAATTGTGTGTGCCCATTTTACTAAACGTTATCTAGCTCTGAAACGACATGGTAATTACAATAAGTTGTGCCATGGCAGCAGTTTATTGTGCTGTATTGCTTGTTGCACAATCCAGTTGCATTTTCTGCCATCATTACTAAGTTCCTGGGCAGGTCATTACATACCAAGCAATTTATTCACTTTGACTACTTAAGATTTTTATCTGATAGACAGTGGCCATTAGTTACCTGCTGGAAGACAAATGGAACTGGCATGAGGAATTTTTTTTTTAATTTTTGAGTACCGCAAAACAAGTTAGAATGAAAGAATTTGCAAGAAATCAGATTTCATGCATACATGAAAGAAAGCACATCGCTGCCTTGCCCGAGAAATGTTGTTGCACTCTGAATTTAAGCAAACTTTTACCTCTTATTTCTTACTGTTTTGAAATAGCAAAATAAACCATTACTACAAACACATGTTAATATCTAGTTTTTCTTAAACAGAACCACTCTGACAATAGCACAGATTCCACTTTCCTGTGTATGTATGAAACCTAATTTTCTGTAAAATTTCTCACTGTGCCTACTTTTACTTTATCAAACAAACTTGAAATGGTGTGCCGTCATGGAACAGTCTTGGCATGAAATGACCCGAGATATCTATGAAATAAAATAGTCAAGAAACACTATCTTTTGTAGAAATATATTAAAAATTTACGTAAGATGTACTAAAATACAAAGCGCAACACTTGTGCAATTAATTATTAATCACAACACAGTACTTGTGTCTGAACCATCCAACCTGGGCTTTTCAGGTGACTAGAAACATCATAATAAAAAGATGTTGAGGGCTGCAAGTGCACAACACTTCAACTGTCCACAGACTTGAGCTCTTCTGGACACTTCAGGTCCCTTGCGAGAAGTGAGGCCAGAGTGTTCTTAATGTAGGCCATGTTTGTCCCAGGAAACTTGTGACAGGTAAAGCCTGTAAAAAAAGGAAAAAAACTGCATGAGGTTTAAGATCAATGTTCCACATGCAAAAGTGCGACATACAGTACTGTATTGTAATGAAATATTGTAATGAAACTTTCATTTGTTTTGTTTATTCAAAGTTTTCACGAGTTCAATTCTAGACAATGACCAGCTTTCAAAGTGGAGTGGCTCCGGAGGACTCCACTTAGTACAATATGCACAAGGCAAATAGGAAAAGCCCACTGTGGCAGAATAAGTTCATGAATATCCTTGGTGTGAAAAATGTGAATTTGCTTGCTTAGGAACAAAATGGTGGAAAGAAGACTTCATACTGTTGGTGAAAAAACTTAAAGGTAGACTACTGGCAACTAAACAATAAAGTGCTGCACATTTTGATTATGATTGTTGAGTGCAGCACTTTATTGCACTTTTCCTTGCAGGAGTTGCTCCAAATACGGTTATGCGGCCAGAATTCAGTATGGTATATCTGAATTTGTTTTACGAGCTCATATGCTACTGGAGTGCACTTCTCGCATTATGATGGCAATTCTTATGCCTCTCTACTTAAAAGAAAATACTGCTTATAACGAGGATTTACTGCAGTTGCACACCAACCTGGTTACACTAACACAAATAAATGCGAAGAAGAAATACGAAGAAATGCTCAGTCTTACAAGAGAAATATGCAAGTGGACTGGCTCTGCTAATCCTTTGAGGGTCACTGCCATGCATGTAGAGTGGCGGAAACAAATCGTGTGGTCACGACCATAAATATGAGGCGGCGAAAGAACATACAAATAAGCATACCTTTTAAGAATGAAGTGTCCCCAAGCATCACATTACAGATTCTGTAACCTTCTGCGACTTCTACAAAAATCCTGATTGTGCTGTTGGCCCTTGGCTTCTTCTAAAACTGATATTTCTCTTTACCCTATGGTGCCCATCACTGAAGTAGTTTGGGAGTATTCACCTAGTTTAATGTTTTGTGAGTGTCATTACATTTAAAAAATGTGATTATGCTAGTTTGCCCTGCATGCTACAATAAACATGGTGTAAAACAGCGGACAC